>NC_080575.1:7572500-7770000 GCF_029962835.1 Magnolia sinica | reverse complement strand
CAATAGTAATAATAGTAATAATAATAACAATAGTAATAATAGTAATAATAATAATAATAATAATAATAATAATAACAATAGTAATAATAATAATAATAATAATAACAATAACAATAATAATAATAGTAATAATAACAATAGTAATAATAATAATAGTAATAATAGTAATGATAGTAATAATAATAATAATAATAATAATAACAATAGTAATAATAGTAATAATAACAATAGATAATAATAATAACAACAATAGTAATAATAGTAATAATAGTAATAATAATAATAATAACAATAATAATAACAACAATAATAACAATAGTAATAATAGTAATAATAGTAATAATAATAATAATAATAATAGTAATAATAATAATAATAGTAATAATAAGAACAATAATAATAAAAATAAAATAACAACAATAATAATACTAGTAGTAGTAGTAGTAGTAGTAGTAATAATAATAACAATTAAAATAATACTAATAATAATACTAATAGTAATAATAGTAATAATAATAATAATAATAATAATAATAATAATAATAATAATAATAATAATAATAATAGTAATAGATGATGATTTTTTAAACAGTAGTAATAATAACAATAGTAATAATAGTAATAATAATAATAATAATAATAATAATAATAATAACAATAGCTGCAGCAGTAATAATAGTAATAATAATAACAATAGCTGCAGCAGTAATAATAATAATAATAATCTGTAAAAAAATTAGATTATTATTATTATTGTTCAACAAATCTGTAAAAAATTAGATTCAACAATAATAATAATAATCTAATTTTTTTTTACAGATTTGTTGAACATTGGCTTTACAACCGTCTCCAAAGCTGCAGTAGTAATGACGATTCTAGAGCAAAAAGAACGACATAGAATTATGGCGTATACACTGCTAATCGTCATAGTCATATGTGGTTTTTTTTTTATTTTGTTTACCTGTGTCTGATGATTGGCTAGAGACGTTCTCGGGCTTCTAACTCTCCCCCACCGCAAGGAGAGCAGCAGGATGTTGAAGACGTTAAACCTCAGGGACGTAGTGGTCCGGTTCCTGTTAGTGCATCTGCTCCGGTGCCTGATGGTGCCTCTGCTCCGGTTCCTGTTGGTGCTTCTGCTCCGATGCCTGTTGGTGCTTCTGCTCCGGTTCTTGTTGGTACTTCTGCTTCTGCTCCGGTGCCTGTTGGTGCTTATGCTATGGTTCCTGTTGATACTTCTGCTTCTGCTTCGGTGCCTGCTGATGCTTCTGCTCCGGTTCAAGCACCGGTTCCTGTTGGTGCTTCTGCTCCGGTTCCTTTTAGTACTTCTACTTCTGCTCGGTATGATGGTGTTCGTCCGGTTAGTGAAATCGTCATAGACATCGAAACCGTTTAAATGGTCTTGTGTTTCTACTGTTCTTACTCCATAGAGTCATGCCGGTGAATGTCTAAGTAATATCGTCGATGAAGTTCTGGAATCTCGGCATTGCTGAGATAGGAGCAACAAAGCTGTGTAAGAAACGGTGGAGTTTCAGACCCTTAGGTTGTAAGAGAGAAGGCGCAGCTATATAAGAAACGGTGGAGTTTCAGACCTTTAGGGTTGTAAGAGAGAAGGCTATTATATATATAGTCGGTGAAAGGATTAAAACAATAGTAATTAACTAATCCGTTGTTGTTTAACGACTATTATATATAAAGTCGGCTATGGTAGGCCGTACGAGCAGGGAAGCGAATTGCGTACTGAGTAATAGATCATCTTTCCAAGTTTGGATTGTAGCAAGAATTTACAGACAATGCAAAGTGGAGATGTTCAACAGCAAAACAATCACTTAAGAGAGCATTCATGAACATGGATCCTTCAAAACTGATAAATTTACTCTTCAAGAGCTCAAGTCCATACTCATATAAGCAGGAAATGCAGTTCAGTGCTTGCCTTGCAAATTTGCAATCGTAGTCAAATGATGAACTTACAGAAGATAAAAGTTATTAGTAACTTAAATCATCATCATCTAAGATTTATCCCAATTGCTTGGGGTTGCTACATGAATCCCATTTCGCAAGTTACCAAAGAGGGAAAAAAAAAGAAAAAAGAAAAAAGAAACCCCTCATATTTTATATAATTTAGAGATACTATAACTCCTAAAGACACAAGCTTCCCATTTAAACAATCTAGTTATGAAGCTAACTTGAAACTCTTGCCTAAATAACTAGCCAATCTTTTAGGCCTTGAGACCTCAACCAACTGTGCGTTGTGGCCCATTTTAACAACTTCAGTGCTTGAAATAACAATAATACACACCACGCCTCGTTTCTATATCAAGACCTTAATTTCTCTTTAAACACAAATATCTGAGTCCTATTTATATAAATGAAGCCCTAAAGTATCGCTTCCTTTGGCTCTTTCAATTGCAACTACCATGTGGAATTGAATTCCAAAAGGGGACAAGTAATAAAACAACCATAAGACCTTTCAAATAAATAAATAAAATAACAGTAAGAGAGTCAAAACCGAGTGGAAAAATAATACCAGATACAACATAGATGCAACACAAATACTTTAAGAGTGTCTTATACACTTTAAATAGAAGCAGCAGATAGGATACGATAGAGACAAAATCTATTTATTAACTTACAAGATGGAGACGTCAAATAGGATAGAAAGCAAAGAGCATATATAATAAAGCAGAATAACGAAATGTCATAAGATACCCTTAATGAATGTCGATATGTCAAGAAGTGCCTGGAGTTCAGGAATTGTGCTGCCATTTGTATCTTCTTCTCGTCACGGTTGACACCTCTAAGTTGAATGTCTTGTCATTTCAAATAATAGAAGTAAACTTTATTTATATAGTCAGAAATACATCAATCAAGTGAAAAGCAATTGTATCACTGAAAATAATACGCAGTAACTAACCAACCGATTTTCCATGTACAAATAAGCACAAGGACCATGAAGAACTTACATATCGATCAGCACCAAAATCAAATTCCAGCTCTCGTTGGTCATCCTCCCAGAGATTGTAAATAACTATGCGTGTACCCTGATCATTCATTGGGCTAAACAGCAAAAATAGTGTGTTAGATTTTTATTTTTTATTTTAAAAATATATATATTATTAAAAAAAAAAACATCAACAGAAATAATATCAACTTATTTTTAAGTAAAGGCAAAAATCTAAGGCCATCATGGTTACAAAAAATCATCTTTGGCATATCAAATTGATGTTCAAACATAGTTATAATTACAAGAGGGAAATAAATAGTTGTGTTACCTGTAGAAGAAGATCTTCTATACTTAAATAAAGGGACCACTGAATTATTGTTTCTGCATTTCTATTCCAATCATCCGGAGATGAACGTATCAACTTTCTCCAAGCTTTTCCTTCTTTCTCATAATCAATCTTTAACATTTCAAAACAAACAACCAAAGAGTACAAAATTAAGCCTCTGAATAAACATATGATTGTGGAAGAACAAAACAACTAGCTACTAGATGATAAAAGACAGATCATCTTTCCAAGTTTGGATTGTAGCAAGAATTTACAGACAATGCAAAGTGGAGATGTTCAACAGCAAAACAATCACTTAAGAGAGCCTCAAAGCATCAGTATTCATGAACATGGATCCTTCAAAACTGATAAATTTACTCTTCAAGAGCTCAAGTCCATACTCATGTAAGCAGGAAATGCAGTTCAGTGCTTGCCTTGCAAATTTGCAATTGTAGTCAAATGATGAACCTACAAAAGGTAAAAGTTATTAGTAACTTAAATCATCATCATCTAAGCTTTATCCCAATTGCTTGGGGTCGCTACATGAATCCCATTTCGCCATTCCACTCCATCAAGGGCCGTACCTTCAGTTAGACCAGAGGTCATCAGGTCTTTTCTTAGGGCCCGTTTGGCCAGTCGGATTGGAAGGGACTGGATGGTATTGGAAGGGATTCGAAGTTAAATCCCGGGATTGGCCGGGCGTGCCAAACAGAGTCGGTGATCTGATCCCAATCCATGGATCTTAAGACAATCCACTGACAACACCATCATTACCTTTAAATCCCATTCAATCCACCCTAATCCGTTCAAATTAGCCTCGGACGTGTTTGGTTCGAGGGATTGGAAGGGATGGGAAGGTTTAATCTCGGGATTAGCCGGGCCGTGCCAAACAGATTGGATATAGCAACCTAGGGATACAGCAATCCCATGGATCTCAAGACAATCCACTGACAACACCCTCATTACCTAGAAATCCATGCCATCCACCCTAATACCATTCAATCCCTTCCAATCCACCCGGCCAAACGGGCCCTTAGTACCTCCATCCACATCCTTTTGGACCTTCCCCATGCTCTTTTAACACCATCTTTGTACCAACTCACTCGTGATCAACACAATTCTTGGTCTCTGCTGTACATGGCAGAACCATCTAAGTCTACTTTCCCTCATCCTCTCTCTCATTTATTAGTAATGTAAATGTTTAATATAAAGTTCAAGAAACTGAATTCAAGCATATGCAACACTTCATTATGAGTAAATTCTTCAACAACAAAAAAATGGAGGCAAGCTTGAGGGTCAGGAGTGGGAGAGTTTCAGCTTGACAAAAGCAATTCACATGACAAAAAGAAAATGGGAAAGACTAAACGAAAGCTTTGAGGAGAATACATTTGGACACCTCACTCAAAATTGTCCAACATGCAGCACTTTTTGACACTAGGACACTTTATACGTACAGATCTTGAAGTATGGAATCATGTCTAGAAGTGTGCAAGTGCTGGCAAAGAAAAAATCCAAAAAGTATTTACTGTCAACATGAAATTGGTGTTGCTAGTGGGTCCCACCTGACAAATGAATTGGATCCAGCATACATTTGGCAAGCTGGCACATACTTAGACCGAACTCAAGTATGTTTACCATTGGTTCCACCACCTAATAGATGACTTGGATCCATCACATAGTACCATGTCGGCATGTGTCCTATGTAGCATGCCTCTGTGTGTGTGATGTGGCAAAGGGGTACAGATGGATCCAGGGGAATGGGAGTTGAAGAGATGGAGGAGCCAACACCTAAATTTCAAGACAACTACAAAAATGAACCCTTCTAGCACCATTCACACAAAAGTTGTATGATCCTGAAAAAATTTAATATGAAAGGCCATTTTTGGAAAATTTGCAACCCAAGTATTTCCATTATGGAGTATAGATATGAATCCCCTTTATCTTTCACTAGCGATACGATCCAATGGGTGGAGAATGAGTTTAGCTCAAACCCCTACAGAAATTCATTTACTACCCAATTGATATGAGTCCCCTTTATAAGTTTTAGACTTTTGTAGTGGTTTAGTAATTTATTACCCAATTGATGCCAAATAAAAAATAAAATAAAATAAAAAATCATGCATTTGTATGTGAAAATGAAACACATAACATATATAGCACTAGTTTATGACTCTACAAAGGAAAAGAAAACCTCCTCTTGCAAACAACAAGGAGAAAATAATAGCCTCAAACATACTGACTGTCGCGCATCGGCCCATAACAGTTCACATCAGCCAAATTAGACAATTCCATGTGAATTTTAGGGATGACAGAACTCACCAACATATGGTAATTGTATCCACTGATACCTGATATATATCAACTGACAGTGACACAGTATGTATCTGCCAATACTTTGTACCATGACTGTAACAGACACCTCTCTCATAGAGATGGCAATAGGCTAGGCTGATCAGTTGGGTTTCAGGTCCCAGCCCAAAATGGCCATCTTGTGCTTGTAATATAGGTCATGTCGGGATCGGCCTGGATTTGGGGCCCAATTAACAAATGGGCCCGACCCAAGCTAGGCTATGCAAAATTGTATATTAAAGCCCGACCCTGTTAGTAGGATAGACAACAAACTTACCATAAATTGTTCTACATTTATTTAGGAAACAAATCTGTCAAACCTACCATATATTGCTGTATAGTTATTTAGGAAACAGATCCGTAAATATCTTTCCTGAATTAGGGGTCAATGCTTAATGTTAGGAGATGCTGTCATTAGGAGATATTATGCTGTAATTAGGGGATATTGTAATTAAGGGATATACTGTAATTAGGAGATATTATGCTGTAATTAGGGGATATTGTAATTAAAGGATATATTGTAATTAGGGAAAATGATTTCTATATAAGAAAAGGACCACTCGATTGAGGGTCATTGAGCAAATCTGACAGACCCGAGATTGCAACTTGCTCCTTATGATGTTAATGAGCAGGCTGGGCCTGAAACTGAAGGTATGCTTGCTAAACGGGCCATGCCCAGACCTGACTTCTTCTTTTGGCTCAATTAGTAAACAGATCAGATTCTGGGTGACCCTCACCTGACCCAAACCTGCTGGCCCATAGCCACCCCTAAATGATTATCCAGTCGGTTCACTTTCATTCAACATAAATATAGCAATAAGGCTGCAGGAAAAGAATGCTGAACACAATTCAGAAGCATCAAAGAAGCATGCAACAACAATACCTAAAACTGTTCTTACCATGGGAACTACAATATCTTCCTTCCGAGTGCTCCTCAAAAATGTGTAGGATAGCATTCCAGTGCTCTGTGTAGGTCTAAAGGCCAGTATCCAAGAAATACTCAGTTTCTTTCAATGGAAAAACAAAGCAAAACATAACAGAGCAAATGCAATCAATAAAAAGACAGATTAAAAGTAGAAGACCAATAATCATCTGATTTTGTTAAAAAATACAAGCACTTCTCTAATCAATGCTAAAACATCTACATTTTTTATTAGTACCTGAGTTACTATTCATATAAAAAAATGGTCTGGAGATGGCAAAAATGAAAAGGAAAAAAAAAAAGGTATCCAGAATTTCGAAATTGATGCCATGCATGCACACATTCATGCTCCAGATATTAAGAAGTAAGAAAACCAGCTCCCCCAAACAATTAAGGAAATAAAATCGAAGGATACCGTTCATCTCAAAAATGCCCCAAAATTTGAAACATGCCCAATGGAACTGATTTTATGCACGAATCTATAATTCAAGACTACAAACAGATTAGGCATACCTCAAGTAATAGTTATACATAAATAAATAAATATATATATATATATATATATATATATATATATATATATATATATATATATATATATATATATATATATATATATATATATATATATATATATAAGAATAAACAAATTTCAGCAAAATGGTCAAATGTGGGAAAAAAAAAAGGTAAGATCAACCAAATCGGCCTAATCAAACAGAAATCAAGATTTTTGGTCCTATTACATTGACATACAACAAAAATCAGAAGGAATTTTTTTCTTTAAAATAAGTGACGATGAGCTGCCTCTTTTCTCGACTTTCCCAAAATGCCCGACTCCACATTGATTCATTGAATCCCGCGGCCCATATCTCGTGTTTTGATCTCCAAATAGGCTTTTAGTTCTAGTGGAAAATGTGCTCAGCCATCCCTAAGTCGAAATCAAGAAGGAAAAAAAAAAAGTGATTTTTTTATATAAAAAAAGGCCCTCTTTGTAGGATGTCAAGTTTTGGGTCAATATGGGGATCTGTGTCAGTGCTGATACGGCCCTTATTTTTCCAGATGGCTGTTTCAGGCATGTATGATGTATCAGACCAGGTAATACGGGTCTAATACAGCTGCATCAGCCGATCCAATGCCATGCCTTGTTTTTGTTTTTCTCAATGTGGAGAGGATCCCACTTCTGCCAACTTGCCCCTCATATGACAGGAGGTCCAAGAGGAATGGCATCAAACTAGCTATAGACCCGGGGCTGCACCCCTTGGCCTATAAATTGAAATTAGTCACAAGGAATCCATGCTACTCAAACATAAGAGTAAGACACAGATTCAATAAACCCTTGAAACCCTTCACGACATATAAAATGGTGGATAAATGACAAAAATGCAATTAAATGAATGTTTAATTATTACAATGAAATTGCTACCTTGTCATGACAATAATCTTCTGAAATTATAAATCTAGAAGTCTAGGAAGGTTGGGATGCAAGGAGATATACACCTCACCAAGAGATCAACAAAAAAAAAAAGTCCTCTAGAGAACCAAACAAAACAAGAAAAGACCAAACTCATGAATTGGTGTGATGTTGAAACTCTAATGAATGAAACATACATGACATAATCCATCCATCCTTTCGGACAAGACAAGCCAGAGCATGATTTGCAACGATATGTTAGTAACTGTAAAAGCACTGTAAGATAGGTACTCTGAGACATTTGTATATCGTTTGCAAAATGCCAACCTTTTGCCATCTTTTCCTCGACAATGAGAGAACACAATCACATCTGCTCCAAGTCTCATGGTGCTTGTCTTAAAACCATTTCCATCTGAGAAAGAACACAAAATAAATAAATAAATGGAAAAAAGGAAAGACAATAAAAGCCATTTTAAATGGAAGCTTCCGGAACTCAGAAATTAATGTCAAGAGTTTGGACTTCTTTTTTCTTGCAAGGAGTAATGGCTCACATTGTCCAATAGTATTCGCTAATTTGCTTTTTGCAGAATATCCAGGAGAGATGCATTGACGCATTTTATCTGGATCCATTCCACCACCATTATCTGCAAGTACCCAGGTCAAACAGAATACTTCGCTAAGCACAAAGAATGCTACATATGTTAGAACAAACACTAGTAAGCAATTTGAAGAAAATAGCCCAATGCCTTGGTGCATTCAGTGACCATCCCTTCCGAAATAGATAGTGAAGAAATCATAAAATCAATTCGTACAAAGAGGTAAGAGGTCTAAGCAAAACATAACAATCCACTCCATACCTTCAATCAGCAGCATTTTGCTCCCATCCTTATTATTTCCTGACATATCTAAGTTAACATATGTAGCTCCATTGCATACCTGACAAGAAAAGGGATGTCTAGGTGACTCGTGTTTTAAATATCGACAATAACAGCCGATATATCCCACGATATATCTTGTATCCCACTTGTGCGATACGAAACACAAAGGTAGTGCCGATATATCCCACATATTCGATCCAGTGAGCATTTCCGATCCATGTTTTTGTTGTAAATCACATTAAACCAGGGTCAAATGGTTACAAATTTATGGTTCTTCATGTTTTCCATGGAAAATTATGGATTTGGAACTTAAATTTCGAGATTTGGGGGAGATGGGTCAAAAATTCACTTTTTGCCTCGGTTGATGAGAAACCGAGGCTAAAAGTTTACCCTTTTGCCTCGGTTGGTGAGAAACTGAGGCTAAAAGTCTGCCGTTTTACCTCGGTTGATGAGCAATTGAGGCCAAAAGTCTGCCCTTTTACCTCAGTTGTTGAAAACTAAGGCCAAAAGTTTGCCCTTTTGCATCGGTTGCTCAGCAATTGAGGCCAAAAGTTTGCCATTTTGCCTCGGTTGTTGAAAATTGAGGCCAAAAGTCTGTCCTTTTGCCTTGGTTGTTGAGAACTGAGGCCAAAAGTATGCCCTTTTGCCTCGATTAGTGAACAACTGAGGCCAAAAGTCTACCCTTTTGCCTCGGTTGTTGAAAACTGAGACTAAAAGTCTGCCCTTTGCTTCGGTTGGTGAGAAACTAAGGCTAAAAGTCTGCCCTTTGCCTCGGTTGGTGAGAAACGAGGCCAAAAGCCTGCCCTTTTGCCACGGTTGTTGATCAACCGAGGCTAAAAGTCTGCTCTTTTGCCTCGGTTGTTGAAAACTGAGGCTAAAAGTCTGTCCTTTTGCTTCGGTTGGTGAGAACTGAAGCCAAAAGTCTGCCCTTTGCCTCAGTTGGTGAGGAGCAATCGAGGCCAAAAGTTTGTCCTTTGCCTCGGTTGTTGAAAATCGAGGTTAAAAGTCTGCCCTTTTACCTCGATTGATGAGCAACTGAAGCCAAAAGTTTACCTTTTTGCCTCGGTTGGTGAAAAACTGAGGCCAAAGGTCTACTCTTTTACCTCAGTTGTTGAGAACTGAGGCCAAAAGTCTACCCTTCTGCCTCGGTTGTTGAGAACTGAGGCTAAAAGTCTACCATTTTGCCTCGGTTAGTAAGAAACTGAGGTCAAAAGTCTGCCTTTTCGCCTCGGTTAGTGAGCAACTGAGGCTAAAAGTCTGCCCTTTTACCTCGGTTAGTGAGCAATTGAAGCTAAAAGTATGCCATTTTGCCTCGATTGGTGAGCAACTGAGGCCAAAAGTTTACCCTTTTGCCTCGGTTGGTGACAAACTGAGGCCAAAAGTCTACCCTTTTGCCTCGGCTGATGAGAAACTGAGGCAAAAAATCCACCCTTTTACAGGTCATATACCACGGTTGTCACTCAAAGTTGTTGCCCATTCCTAGCTGGAGACGGGCTGGGGAAGGACACGATCCGCGTCCAGAGGGTCATAAATGATATGCAAACACTTATAATACATGGAATACAAGTAATTAAAATTAAACGGTCCAAACTATTTATGAAATTTTAGGTGTATCATCAACCAAAAATTAAGCTTATTCTATTATCCAACTATTATATTGGTGGACATTTATTGGACGGTTAAGAATTTAGCCCTGTTTCAACAAATAAGTGTCCAAGAATCTGTGGCCAGGATTGTTCAAACTTGACTGTGACCTAGTGTTACTGATTTCTACGATGTAGATAGTTTGATTTGAGTTAATGTATGCTCAGTATACAGTTTCTGAGTGCATGCGTGTCAAGCGTCGTATGCAACCGGAGCATAAAATAAAACTCCCCTATATAAATTCCTCCATTCATTTTCTCACTCTCTCAAACTTTCGCGCCTAGAAGATGAAGTCTTCTACCGTCCAAACACCTCAAAAAGCTGTCATCCGTCGTCGAAGGAGAAATCCCACAAGGTGCGTTTGAAATCTCTCTCTCTCTCTCTCTCTCTCTCTCTCTCTCTCTCATTTCCCTTTCCCTTTCGCAGATCATCACAAAATCCCTAAATCCAGCTTTCTTAGCCGCATCCGAAGCCGATCCGATCGATTCTTCGTTCATCTCAGCAATCACAGAAGGAAATCAAGAAACTGATCTCTCTAAAGTATGTTTCAGATCCCAATTCTCTGAAATCTGTGTTGAAATCCATGCAATCTCTCACGTTTGTATGTCCTGTCTGCAAAGCGGTCCAAAACACTCGTTTTCATCTCCGTCAGACATGTCTGACCCCACCGATGTGTTAGAATCCTTCCCTACACCGTCGATTATTGACGGGAATCAAGGATCTGGTGGATCAGAGGCTTTCAAGACTGAGAATGTGGACATTCAGGTGGCCGTCGATTTACTACGCACCGCTCGTTTTCAGGTCCTAAATTCCCCAATGTTGATCTCCGATCGAAGAAGCTTCTGGATTGCCTAATCAAGAGCGCAATCGAGCCGTTGGATCAGCTACTAAAAGAGCAGGACAGGTTTTATGGGCTTCTCTAAGCGAAGGTATGGATTGGGTTACTCTGTGTTTTCATGTGGATCGTTTCGGTGTCAGTCGTCATGGATCGAGATGCCCAAACTGGGATGGGATTTCTTGGCATGCCGCCTCCTACATGACAGTTTCTAGGGACGGCATGTGTGTTGCATGTGAGAAGGAGGCCAAAATAAGATGACAAAGCAGTAAAAAAAAAAAAAAACAGACAAGTATCTATTTTCTAGTGGATGAACTTACTTGTTCAGGCAAGTATCTATTTTCTCTTATACCTTATGAAAACCTCAGAGAATTAAATGATTGTAATTATATGGAGATTGATTGAAACTGAAACTCCTGTTCTTAATTATGTTGTAGGCAAACTGTGAGATTACTAGTGCAAGAAACTAGGTGATCGTTGTCAAACAAATATGAGTTTTCCACTTGCTATCCTAAACATGACCCCTAATAATGGAATCCATGCCTCAACATCGAAAAAATCATTACCTTTCTTTTCTTTTCCCTTGGAATACATGTATCCAGACAAGTATCCAAGTTATGAAGCACTCCATCTACATATCTATGCACCGAAATACAAGGTCTCAACCATTAATTTGTCATGCCCTACTGATTGGAACAACTTTGCCACCAATTGGAAGGCTTCTGTCAATTGAATGTTGACCATTGGTTGGAGTTTTCCTAGCCATCCATTTGCATCCTCAAAAGTTCTCCGAACAATGGATAGGATCACCCGAATTGTGTGATTTCTGGAGAAACACTTTTTCAACTTCAAATTTGGAACATTTTCCTAATCCACAGTGGGCCCATTAGGTCAATGGTATGGTTCACCCAAAAATGTTCCATGGATCACCAAACAATGTTTGAGACTTGTATGAACGGGCACATCCAGACCTGATAAATCCTCATTGTTTAGAAGAATTTGAACAGGGCAGATCATGCTTCACAGATTCTGCATGTTTTCACTTGCTAACAAAAACAAGCAGTATGTTTGATAATTCAAGAAATAACAAGACTTGTCAGTTAAAGATATACTTCCATTCTAATTAGTGATCGTTGATGTAGGTTATACTCTGCATCTTTTCTGTTGCAAATTCCCTTTTAACCTTAGCAAGGGCATTCTCATTTGCGTTTGGTGGTTTACGTGCTGCAGTTCAGGTGCATACTAAGCTTCTGAACAAGCTTATCAATGCACCTGTAATATCTCAAAGCTTCATTCTCTTTTGTATGGTTTTGGTGAGCCCTCATGAACCTCTCTACATGCAGCTTACATGCCAACCTGGCACATGTAGCAGACATCTGAACCATGCAAACAGTGGGGCTCACTGTGTAGATGAACTGGCCCAAAAATCGGCCTTGTCAGCTCATCAGGTAACACATCTATGGGTGAATCTTATCCACTGACAATTTTTTAAACCCATCCATTATGTTTGTAAATGTGTGGCCACCTTATGAGTTAACAATCCAAATATCTGATTGGACTGTTTTAGTTCTGTATGATCATATTTCTTAATACTACCTAGATAAAGTATGTTCAGACATTTAATTGATATGTGCAGATTCCGTTCTTGCTTCTATTATGACCGTTTTGGTATATCTACAAAAACTTGCAGGTATGTGTCTAATACAATTTCTTTCTGCTAATATTTATTCCTTAATGATGAGCATACTTGGGATGATGATAGTAAAAAACCAAATTATTTATTTTCAAGTTAATCTGTATGGTTTTATGATTATGTCCATTTTCTTAGTTTATTTCTAAGAAAGTAGGCGAAACTAGTATTTTTAAGAAAGCAGAATAGCAGTAGGCAAAAGAGAGCGTGCATATAGGTAATTTCAAGAACTGAGCTGAAAATCATATAATTCTGTAGAGTTTTTATTTGCATATTCATTTGTCTATGGGCATGACGAAGAAAGGGCAAGTCATACTGGTTTTGGTCCCCAGACGAGTCACGTTCTGAAACGCTACTTAAATCCATGCCCAATGGGGTACACGGAGCCCACAAATAAATGATAATAAACATCTAGTCATTGTTTTTGCTGAAAATACTAATCATTTTCACAAATTATTGTGGTAATGAAATAAGCACACTGCTGATTTTTGAATTTGGAGCATCACCACCAAGAAGCTAAACTGTTGTTTGGAATAATTCTGAGATACATTCAAGGTTTTTCTTTGTTTGAGCCTGTTTAAACTTGTGTGCCATGTGAGGAGTAACTGCCAAGTTCAGAATGGTAACAACTCTTCCAACAGAACATGGAAAAGTTATATGATAATCTAGATTGTACAAATAACTTAACCGATTGTGCTTTGAGCATAAAACAGAATTTCACCAGCCACATGAAATTAATCATTTGATTTTGCCTTGGAATTTAAACCATTCACTGTTAACCATCCATTTGATAACCATCAATCAAATGATGATTATCTTTGATTTATTAATGTGAATTTTGAAATGATAAATAGCCATGCATGAGTGTCACATTTGAGGAAGATGACTCACTAAACTACCATTTTCAAGATGTTTGTGAGCTCTGACATGTATGTGTCTAAACTTGTGTCTGATTTTGAGGCATACTTGTCGTAGTCTGGTTTATTAAAGCTTATTGCTGTAGAGCATAACAATGATACTTAAATATCATCTTCTATGCATTCATGGTAATGAGTGGGTCTTCTTTGTGAGAGTGAGATTGCCCAGAGTTGTGCTGCATGTTCAGCGAGCAATGTGAGCTATTGGAAGCACAATGGTTTGTTACTGTCAACAATGGAAAAATGTCCAAGTCACTAGGGAATTTTCTCACAATTTGTGAGGTAACTGACAAAATGTGTGTTTGGGAAACATTCTCATTTCGTAATTTGAGTTTATTTTGAGTCGAACATCTTTGGAATCTTTTCTGCATTCTTTCTTGCTAGAATTGTTTCGGCCATAACCAATTAATTGTGTTGTAGTTCTTCAAGTTGTACCATCCATTGGCCTTGAGAGATTTCTTGATTAGCATGCACTACCAGTAGATTAAGGTCTATTTGGTTGATGTTCATCTGGCCAAGCTGACAAACAACATTCTTATCAATGATGGACGCTCCTTGTAGGAACTATTGGTTACCACGCAGCATGACTAATTGTGGAATTTGATTGAAGTTCATATTTCATTAGCCTTGATGCCAAAAACTGAAAAGGAAAAAAATCTGTTGTCTGTCAGGATGGACAATGAGGCGATCTCATATTATGAGAAGGCACTTGCCCTTTCGACCAAAGTTTGAGCACCTATGCAGGTCTGGTGTACACTCATCATTTGCAGGTAATGATACTCTTTAAGCCATGGAATCTTTTTGGTCTTTCCAATTATTTCCTAAAGTAATTGGGAATTCATTGGTGAAGGGACATACATAAGGTTTTGAGCAATGAGTTGGAATTTGACCGATTTTTAAGTTGTCCTACTGTCTTATTAGTTATTACTTTATTAAATTTCCTTGCTGGATGCCTTCAATATGTTTGTGAAGAACCATGGTGTGTGCATTGAATAAACTTTTTGAAGTGCTCCTATGACAGCAGTTAAGGATGGTATTCCAATTTAAATGTGGATGAGACGTTTTATTAGGTTGATAAATCTTTGGGTTTCAGTGATACTTGTTTCCATCTTCTATCTGATCTTGAAATACTTGTGTTCTTCTTCATCTTGTTTGAATTGAATGATCTTTGATGGTTTTTACTGATAATCTTCAATCTATTTGAGCCTACACCAACTAATTGTGCTGCCAACTATGAATTTTTTTATTTTTAAAAATTTTTGACAATGATTTTATTAAGTAACAAAAAGAAAACAAAGGCAGCAACAAAACAGGGATACCAAAACAGTGATCATCCAATCTCATGCTCTATTTTCTTTAGATTCTTTCATTTTATTTTCTTTTTTATTTGCTCTTTTACATTCATCGCAGACTGTTTGTTTGATTTCTTTTTGTGCAATTAATGGGGCATCTCATGCTTTTGTATGATCTCTCTTGATTTATGTCTATATTCTAATAATTTTGTGTTTCTATTTTCAGGCAAACATAGGTACATATCTCGTATCAATGGCCAAACAGCACATTATGTTGCTTCCTCAAGAAGGAGACCTCAACAGTCCTAGTCTCAATGCCCTGTGGCGTAATTCCCAAAAAAACACAACCAAGGAAAAATTCTCTCAATGAAGCTAGCAGCAGCAATGACAGAAATCGTGGATGTACAACAACAGTAGCAATGGCAATTTGTTTGTTTTGAAAACTTTAAATATACCATTAATTGTTTTGTTGGTATTGTGTTGATTGTTGTCTTGATAGATGTTAAATGCGGGAAACATGCACAGGTTCCATCATTGGTTGATTATAATATTGTTAACTTTTGTTGATAGAAACTAGATTTAGCCTCAGTTATTAATAAATGATGTTAAAAATTGAATTTAGCCTCAGTTGACGGCAACAAAGGCTAAATTCATCTTTAGTCTCGGTTTTGCCTTAGTTACCTAAACTGAGACTATAACTCCCATGGCTAAAGGTTGTAGCCTCAGTTGTTAAGAACCGAGGTTAAAAATAGTTTTAGCTTCGGTTAGAGGCAATTGAGGCTAAATTTGGATTTAGTCTCAGTTGGAAACAATGGAGGCTAAAATTTTAATTTAGCCTCATTTCGAGAAAACTGAAGCTAAAATATTCTTTTAGCTTCACTTGAAGAACCGAGGGTATAAATGTCATTTTAGCCTCGGTTGCTAAAACTGAGGCTAAAGCATTTAGCCACGGGGGTTTCAACCTCGGTTTGGATAACTGAGGCAAAACTGAGGCTAAATGTTTTAGCTTCAGTTTTTAACCTTTTTAGCCACTGTTGTAAATCACACTAAACCAGTGTCAAATGGTTACAAATTTATGGTTCTTCATGTTTTCCATGGAAAATTATGGATTTGGAACTTAAATTTCGAGATTTGGGGGAGATGGGTCAAGTTGCGGAAAATTGAGAAAACAAAATTTCTCAATTTCTCACAAATCAGTTGCAATCTTTGTATCCAAATGCAAAATTAAACATGTATGTAACCCGATCTAGTGATTCTTCTTTTGCTTTTGAATGTATTGCTTGTGTTTCCATATATGTCCTCTTACGTTTATAAATTATAAGAATAGACTTTGAATATACTTCCATCAGTTCAGTTGGAAAGCACATATACTAGGACCCCATACAAAGGAAACCCCTATTATGTGCACTTTTTTTGTAATGTTTTGATTTCTAAGTGTGTATTGATGTCTTTTTCAGCAATCCTTGAAGTTTCATTGAAACATTCAACCAATTTCCCAATGTTCCCATGTTTCCCAACAAACAACGATACATTACGCGATACAACCGATATATCCCATGCGATAACCGATATTTATCTGAATCCCAAGGGTGCTATACATTCCACTAATGATATTTAAAACATTGTAGGTGACTACAAGCTAAGCATATCAGCAGCAATTGATCAAACATAGAGAATTGCAAATACCTTGTCCAAAGAGTTATCCAAAAGCTCAGCAAAAGCTGTGGAAACAGAGTGCCAAGAAATAAAGTTAACTACCCAAAATGGCTACCCCTTTGACTGAATCTAAAGTTCAATGTAATTCTTCAAGAAAAAAAAAAATGCTTTGTAGGAAAAAGAAAAGATAAAAACGATTTGTGGTGATTGTAAAAGGTAAATTTACCTCCAAGAGCCCACTTGTGGCTGGTTGCATTTGAAAGTAGAAACCTTGGGTAGACCCTAACATGATCCATTCCGGCTGCAGAAAATAAAAATAGCATCCTGCAGTATCAGTGACACTGCCAAGTACAGCAATAAAAATGCCATCTGTGAAACTGCACATGGTAACTACTGAAGTTGCCACACTAGCCACATAGTGTAAAGGAACTCCAAACCAAGTAACCAACAGAAAAGAAAAGGACCTGTTGGGAGAAAACCATCCACGAAAATACATTGTTTATCTTTGCCATAAATATCACAATATTACGAGTATCAACAGTAACACTAGACACCATTAACCTTGAGCTCTCAATGTTTGTACAGATTTCATACAACCCATTGAGAAAAACCTGGATGCCATGCCCAACTTTATCATTGTTTTTTTTTTTTTGAAGATATATCACTGATATATTTTTGCAGTCGTCATCGTCATCATCATCATCTAATAAGCCTTATCACAACTAATTTGGTCAGCCACAGGAATCCTATTCCGCAATTCCACTCTTTTATTTTCCAGTAGCTTTTATTTTTAGCTGCAGACTGCAGTATATATTTTATTTTTATCAGCAACAAAAGAGAATCGATTTTCCCAAGCTTGGAGATGAGAAAACTATTGGATAGTTTGGACCAAAACCATGAATTGATTGAATCCATAAAGGTTAAAGAAATAGAAGAAAAACCCTAAAATTTTTGGAAAGTTGAATGTTGTAATTGACCCAACCGACTTCGATCGATTGATCGAAGATGCTCATCGATCAATCAAATAGGTCGATTCTTGTCCAACAATCAGAAGTTTTAATTCGAGAATTCACTCAATTGATCAGAGTCAGGTTCGATCGATCGAGGGGATCCTCGAGCAGTCTCGATCAATTGGGGGTATCGACCGGAGACGGTGAAATTTGTCCAGCGATCAAATTGAATTAAATTTGGTCCTTATCGATCGATCGATAATTACTAAAAGTGTCCAGAGACTCGAGACGTAAAATTCGAATTTCCTCGATCTGTGATCAATTGACCGAAGGGATCGATCGAGAGCCTTCGAGCTGGCTCGATCGATCGACCAAATTGATCGACAATTTCCTGTGTTGTTTTCCAAATTTCAAATTAAGATATATAAACAAGGGTGGGTTCCACTAGATGGAATAGATGAATAGAATTAGTGATTGTTTAAACTATTTTAATAGGGATTCGGATTCCAGGTTCAAAACTATTTGATTGTTCAGCGGATTTAGTTCTACCAAGAACAGGTGAGTGAATCTCAACATGTCTCGTATATGTACGATTAAAATAGATGCTATGATTGCTATGTTGTTGTGTTACCATGTTAAGATGATCTTTGATGTATGATTCATGCTTTGTACAAATAGTAATGTGAATTGAATATGTAGACATGTAAAATCCTTACGATCATAAATTCATTGTTTCCTCTTGTACCAAGAGATGTATATAATGACTGAGTATGTCGATGCATATTGCATTAAGCATGCATTACATGCATCCATAACACTCCTGCACTAATTCCTAGAGGCCCGCTCTAGATGCCTACATGCACATTGACGCAAGAAGGGCAGTACCTGACTGGGCCGAAGCAGCGGTGACTCACACCTTGTGTCTGGATTCCTGGGGAATCTCCTGGTAGATTCGTTACCAGATGCCCACATTTAATGGGAGCCTACCATGGATTAGATGCAGGCCTTGCCCATGCCTACCTACAGTAGAAGCATGCATGCTAGGTGCAGAAGCGGGTTGACGGATGTCCAACCCAAGCAAGTGGACGATCATCCCATTTGACATACATTGCATGACATTCTTACATACATGTTCATACCTGCATATACATATATTGGACGTTGCTTGTGCTATCTTATTTGTGTTGTGTATGAACCATGATAGGTTCACTCACTAGCCTGGCCAGCTAACGTTGTGGGATGACAACCATATAAAGGTGAACGAGACAGGAAATCTGAACCAAGTGCCGAAGAACGAGGCCCATTTGGCTGATGAAACACGGGGCCAATGGCCGTATCTAATAAAAGATGAGCTCGCTGCGTTGAATGGATGAATTGTTTATAGGATTGATAGTTAGAAGATTAAGCTTCCTTATTATAACTACTGATGTTTAGGTCGATTTGGAACTGTTAATAAACATAATTAGGTCGAACGGTATTTGAGATTATAGATTAATAAAGTCCCAAATGGGTGGATGTCGTGGAATTTTATATTTAATTATGTGACAACAAATATGACGGATATGGTGATGGAAAAGTATGCAATTGTAGGAGTCAATGTGAACTTAGAATACATTAAATTACGCCTCCCCAACAATTGTATGATGAGTGGAATCATGCACACTTGGTGTACAAGTCATGGATTATAACTCGAGTATGAGGGTGCACACTTTGTATCTGAATTATGGGGTGTGACAATATTGTTGTTGGTGTTCTCTATGGAGTAAATCATCATAAGGACATAAATCCACTGACTGAGAAGTAATCAACCAAACGAATCATATGTTTCATTGTAACATGGAAAACTGATTATAAAGCTAAGCAAGCATCTCCTCTCAAAGATAAAATGAAAAAATACCACCTCGACAACAGGCTGAGTAAAAACCCATTTGCAATTGGGTGGCGAACATCTAGCAACTCTAAGCTTCCAAGCATTGTTCCCAATAAAGGAAGTGGATGACTAGGACAAAAAAGCCCTACAACTACAAAGAGTATCCCATTGCCAATGAGTCTTCTTAACTCAAATCTTTTGAGAAAGAATTTGGACCACTAACGCTAAAGTAACATTGAGGTTGCCAAACGCTTCTTCCTCTTTTTCTTTTTTTTTTAGAAAAAAGGATTTTTACTAAAATCAAACACACAAACAAACAAAGAATACAATGCAACAAGGGAACAAGCCACACAACCCAACAACAGCACAACACCCTAACTCATCTAGGGGGAAAAAAAAAACCTCATTTGAAGACCTCCCCCAAACAGTAATGTATCCCCTAACTCTCTTAATTACTTGGGAAGTGGACTCCAACTTGCCATTAGAACTTACAAGTCATATTGATTCTTACCCTCCATACTGACCACAGAACTGCTAAAGAAACGCAAATACCACAATGATAGTCTTACTTCCACAACAACTGGAAAAAAAAAATCTGAATGGAACAACGATCCAAAATTTCCTCTATGATATACATAGATTTGCATGGGAAGGCGCCATCTCCGTGAAATCATTCAAACCAAGTAAAATACAAATCTCATGGAGATCGGCTTATGCTACCACTTTGCATGGGTCCTCAACCCTGATCTAGACCAAGTAAACCTTTACCATCCTACTTCCATGATTATATTTGCTCTTCCCACACCCACTAGTCCCAGTTAGCAACAAGATCCCATTAAATTCAAACCTGAAAACCCTGAAAGATGTGGGTAACTCAGCAAGAAAATCAACCTCCACAAGGGTCTCGCTGCGTAGTGGTAGTGTACGCTACGTAGCATAGTGTAACTAGAGCGCAACGTAGTGTACTAAATAGCGTAAATCCACCATAGTGTACACTACATGGGTTGTATCTATGGTGTTCTGTAAAGGCCGTTACAGGGCCGTAAAGGCCATTACAGGGACGTAAAGGCCGTTACGTAAAGGTAACAGTGGCAACCGTTACACGTTATGGGGTCGTAACGGCCGTAACAGCCGTTATGGAAAAAAATGACCCATAATTGCCATTAATGGCATGTTACATCCCCCATAAGCCATAATAGCTCCATAATTGTCTATTACGGGACATCAACAGTTTTTTCATACTTTTTAATCAACATTAAGGGGCAGATACATGTTTTTTGGGCATTTTTTCAATTAAAAAAATATATAGAGAGAGAATGTTTTCTTAGTATCTAATGTTGAGGAATGTGATGCTTGTATTGTATTTAAAACTTTTAGTTTGTGAAATTTTTATTTATTTTCATACTTATGACTTGTGGCTTTAAACAGACATTACTAATTAAAGTGGTTTGCTTAGAAAGTTGTTGATGTGATAATTATTTGCATTTGGTTTATATATGTGGATTGGCTTTTGATAAATGATAATTAATAACTTGTTTGAACATGCTTATACTTCAAAAAATAAATCATCTTTTAGGCATTTTTATATTTTTTTTCCAATTTTCTTATTATTTATCATATTTTCCTAGTTTGATTTAAAAATTAGAAGAGGGTTGACCACTACACAACATGCTACCACTATTTAAAACATTGGTCAAAAGCCTAATATCTCCAAAATGTTGCAAAAGCAACCCGAACTAATTAGTCCAAAAGACACCAACATGCACAATCATAGACCTCCCTTATGCGAATTTGGACAACAAGCACTTAAGCAACTTTCTTATGGATGCTTCGGGTAGAGAAGAAGTTGTGCTTCTTGGACACCATCTTCTATGTAGGAAATCAAGGTGGCGGTGGACGCTTTGGGTAGAGACAAGGCACTAGGACTAGACGGATTTCCCATGGCAATCATTTAGGTGTTCTGCGAGATGAAGGGTGATTTAATAGACTTCATTGTTAAGTTTTTCAACAAAGGTCTTCTTTCGTCGAAGTTGGATGCATCTTTCATAGCTATAATCCTGAACAAGGATGATGATGATAGCTTGAGGGATTTTAGGCTTATCAACCTTATTGGAGGTCCTTATAAAATATTTGTTGTTGGCTTTCAAATTTCGCACGGTTCTCTCATACATTATATCCAATGTTCAAGAAGCGTTCATAGTAGGAAGACAAATTTTGGAGAGCGGCTTAATTGCTGACAAAATGCATCTATTCATGTCATAGGTAAGGTAAAAAGGGTATCATTTGTAAACTTGACATTGAGAAAGTGTACAATCATATTGATTGAGATTTCCTTGATTACATGCTATGTAGATTGAGATGCGGGCAGAGATGGAGAAGGTGGAAACAAGAATGCAATCAGTCGGCCAAGTTCTTGGTTCTAGTTAGTGAATTTCCTAAAAGCTTTTTCAAGGCATCAAGAGGGATCAGCAAGGGGATCCGTTATCACTTCTTTTGTTTGTGGTGGTAGTAGAAGCCCAAACCAATATGTCAAATAAAGGATTGTTGGTGGGTCTCATAATGTTCCGCCTAATGAAGACGACGCGATGAAAATCTTTAGCATGGAATATATCTTTTTTCCCGTGGCCAAGTCAATCTCATGATCCGCCTGATGAAGACGACGCGATGAAGATGACGTGACACGGTAAACCTGCTACTCGATGGAGAGACAGATCAACTAACACCTCCAAATGGACAAGAGATTCAGCCAACACTCTCATAGGTGGAGTATCCAAGGAACCAGACACTTCTATCTGGACGACTCAATCGGAGGAAGACGTAGAGGGTTGTACGGCGCAAGAATGGCAGATTGTATCCCGACGGAACCGACCTATTCACTCAACCTCTACCAGGAAACGTGATCAATACCCGACTCTTTACATCAAAGGATTCCCAGAGGGGTGGTTTCTGATCAACATCTCGAGAGTCTTTGGTCGCACAGGGGCTGTAATGGATGTGGTTATGCCCAGAGATCATCACAGTGGAACGTATAGAGGTTTTGCTTTAGTCCGCATCTCTTCGGAGGCGGAGTTGGCTAGAGTAGTGGAAATGCTCCACGGAGTTAGCTTTGCCGGTCGGCCATTGCTAGTGCAGAGGGCAAGGTTTGGCCCGAAACACAAAGGTCCTGAGAAGCCTCAACCCATACCCCCCAAGGTATATCGACCCAAACCTATCCCCCCCGTCTCCATTGATATCCCGTCAGCTTCATCCTTCAAAGAGGCTCTCCTCTCTAAACCCTGCCAACCCACCCCTCCCGTTTCGCCTGATCTCCCACCTTCGTTTAATCCTCCGAACCCCCAACCCCTACCCAAGAACCCATTTCCTCAGAGAAAGTCGATTCTATCCTTGTCAACCAAGATCTCTTCAATAGGGCCAGAGCTGATCTCTACGATTCGATCGTCATAATCTGTAAGGATGGAGCTACCATGTCTCAGGTGAACGATTGGATATCTGAAACCACGACCTTCCATCCCGAAAATTACAGGATAAAACCCCTAGGTTACAACGAATTGTGGGTCAAGGTATGTCCAGGCCTCAACCTGGAGATGTTAATGATGGCAGGTCACCTGCACTCTGGAGGCCCCATAGCCCAAGTGATGAAGTGGGAAGATTTCTCTATGTTCGGCATGGAGAACGTTTGGTTCGAAGTTTGGGGAATTTCGTTGGAACTCTGGTTTGATGAATTCTTCATTTTGATGGCAGCCTTCCTCAAGTCTTATTTGGAAGTAGACATCAAGACGCGGCTGGGAGAAGAGATTGGCATCATTAGAGTGAGACTTCGAAGGCGGAAAGACTCCCCTCCGCCTACGTCTATTCGGGTCGTCGCTGATGATCGGTTGCTCCAATTTCCGATCGTCAGAGAAGTCATGGATGAAGCTTATCCCCGATGGGGGCGACCTTTGGCGCGCCAGGGAAGGTCCTTCTCCGGTTCCAGTGGAGGCGCCAATTTCGTTGTCCGGTGCGCGTACATTCATCCCATGCTCCTGCGACACACCTCCACAGACCTCTGACATTGTTCCTTCTGATATTGGGGTTGGTGATCGCATCCTAGCCGTTTGTGTGACACGTGGTGCGATTACTCCCTCCCGGCCGCCTTCTCCTATCAACGCAGGTCTTCATGCATCGAGCTCTATGATGGGTGACGACGAGAACTCGACGCATGGCTACCTCAAAGAAGCTACGGGACTGAAGATCGGTCACAAGATGGTTTATCTTGTGGATCTTAATAAGTGCGATACGATAGTCCATACACATCAGTAGCCAGCGTCAGACGATTTTAATATCTCTGCCATTTTGTCCTCTCCGATACGCTACGTTCGACGCGTGTCCTCTAAAGCTGTCTCCTCGAGCCACTCCCCTGGACACGCGGCATGCCATCTAGCTAGATGGCTTGCTAACACCTACATTTTGATCAGGGACAGCGATACGGGTCCGGGTTTGAATCACAACCGTTTGTCTGAGTCACTTCCTATCGCTCACTCTTCAAACTTTCAACCTCTAGCCTTAACCTCCAACCACCTTCAACCCCTACCCTGCAACATCATCCCTGATAAATCCTTGGACCTTGGCCCCATCACCCTCTTTCAAGACAATTCCTCCTCCCAGGTGCTTCTTGCTAAACCTCTCTAGATGATCGTCGATCCTGAGTCCGAGCCTACGCCATCGACAGCCAAGAGTTCGGACCTACCCAATAAAATGCATAATAAACGATGGATTAGAGAGGCCGTCGAACACGTTGGAAGGGCTCTTGGCTTATCTTTTGGGGACCGTATGGAGGATTACATAACTCTATTTCAGTGTATTGAGGAAAGAGGAAGACCCTGCCCCGAGACCAAACCTCCAGTGAAACGCAAATCCAAGCGCAGTGGTAACCGGGAACTTCAAGGTTTGGAATCTAGCCCAAGTCTAGTCACAGCCTCCAAGCCCAAGCAGCGGAGGCGAGGGAACCAGGGAAGTCAAGTTGATTAATGAAGGTGCTATCGTGGAATGTCAAGGGAGTGGGCTCCAAACATAAACGGAGCCTAATTAAAGCTACTATCAGTAGAAAAAGCCCAGATGTAGTTTGTCTTCAAGAGACCAAAGTTCCTCTCTTCCAAAATAAGCTGTTGTCTTCTTTATGGAAGGTGCTTGATGTGAAGTGGACTGCTCTGGACGCAGTCGGTAGCTCAGGAGGCATCCTTGTCGCGTGGAGATCTTCTAAATGGGATCTCCTGTCTTCTTCTAAAGCCTCTTTCTCAGTGTCCATCATTCTTCAAGATAAGTGTTCCTCTTTTCAGTGTCTCATTTGTGTTGTTTATGGGCCTAATGTTGATTCTGAAAGGACTGATTTTTGGGATGAGTCAACCCGGGTTAGACAATCCTTCTCAGGTCCGTTCTGTGTGATGGGTGATTTCAATGTCATTCGTTTCGCAGAAGAACACTCTAGGAGGAGGAGGACGTCATCGGCCATGCTCTAGTTCTCTGATTGGATTCAGACTCACGAACTCATCGACCTTCTGTTACTTGGGGATAAATTCACCTAGACCAATGGTCGTAGGTCCCCTATTCAGTCCAGGTTGGATAGATTTCTTGTCTCACCCGACTGGATAGAGGCTTTTCCCACTTCACTCCAATCCACTCTCCCTAGAACCACCTCAGATCATTGCCCCATCATTTTGTCGATGGAGGATAACTAAGGCTCGAAACCTTTTAGATTCAACTCGTCGTGGCTTCAATCTGATGGGCTTCACCGCAAGATCATTGAATGGTGGCCTAGCTTCCAAGTGGAAGGCTTTGTTGGAAAAAAGCTTTTATGTAAACTCAGGCTCCTTAAAGTGAAAATCAAGGAATGGCGCCAACAGGAAGTCTAGAAGAAGGAAGCTGAGGTGCTCTTCTATCGGAGCTGCAGGCAATCGATTCCCAGGCTGATAACATTCCATTTTCCTCAGACATCCTCGCCAGGCGCATCAGCATCATTCAGGAACTTTCGAATAGAGCATTAGAAGAAGAAGCCTCTTGGAGGATTAAATCTAGATCCAGATGGATTGCGGAGGGGGACAAAAATACCAAATTCTTCCACAACATTGCTAATATGCAATTCAGGTCTAAGGCTATCCTCAACATTTCCAATAAAGATGTCAGGGTGGAGGATAAACAGGAGATAGAAGACATTGCGATAAAACATTTCAGAGATCTCTTAACCTTCGACAACTGGAGAAGACCGCATGCTGACCACACTTCTTTCAACTCTTTGGATGTTGCTGACGCTGCTCTTCTTGAGGCTCCTTTTTCCCTCGAAGAGATCAAGGCCGCTATTAATGCGATGGAAGGGGACAAGGCTCCGGGGCTGGATGGTTTTCCAATCAGTTTTTACCAGTCGTTCTGGGATACGATTCACCTAGACGTCCTTCATTTCTTCCATGAATTTCACAATAGAGGAAGGCTCTCGAAAGGGCCTAGGGCTTCCTTCATTGCTTTCATTCCCAAGGTTGCGGGGGCTGTTTCCTTCTCCAAATTCATACCAATCAACTTGATAGGGAGTCCCTACAAAATCCTTGCTAAAACCCTCTCTTTCCGCCTGTCGAAGGTCATAGCCAAACTCATCTCGCTAAATCAAAATACCTTCATCAAAGGCAGACAGATCATGGATGGGGCTCTGATTGCAAATGAAGTCCTCCACTCCTGTCACAAGAATCATTCAAGCAGTATTTTCTACAAAGTGGACGTTGCCAAGGCTTATGATCACGTTGGCTAGGGATTTCTAAGGTACATGTTAAACCGTATGGGCTTTGGTGCCAAGTGGAGAAAGTGGATTGATTCTTGCATCGGGTTTGCCCACTTCTCAGTCATCCTCAACAGGTCCCCTAAGGGCTTCTTCAAAAGCTCTAGAGGTTTGCGTCAAGGGGACCCCCTCTCCCCTCTTCTCTTCCTTATTGTTGGCGAGGCGCTCTCCAAAATTCTGATTAGAGGTCGGGATTATGGTATCCTTTGTGGTTTACCGATGTCAGGATTGTCACACCCTATCACACACATCCAATTTGCAGATGATATTTTAATCTTTTCTAAGTCTTCTTCTCAATACGTTGAACATCTCCGAATTGCCCTTCACTGTTTTGAGGCAGTGTCTGGTCTAACGATTAACATGGGTAAATCAAAGTTGCTTGGAACTAATGTCACCCTAGAAACGCTGCACTCTTTTGCCAACATTCTCGGCTGTCAGACCCAATCGTTCCCTACCACTTTCATCAGTCTGCCCCTCTTGTGGGGACCCCCCCTAAATCTATGTGGGACAAGGTGATTAGAAAATTCCACAAATATCTGGCGACGTGGAAATGTCGATACCTCTCTTTGGGAGGTCGGCTTACCCTGATTAAAGCAGCACTAACGAATCTCCCTCTGTATTACATGTCTCTGTTCGAGTGTCTGGCCTCAGTTCTGAAGGCTATTGACAAGATCAGGAGAGATTTTTTTGTGATTTGGAAAAGAAAATCAGAAGAAATTCCATCTTTTGGAATTTAAGGAAGTCTGTAAAATGTTCAAGGAAGGTGGTGCTAATGTCAAAAATCTGAAAGTCATGAACAAAGCCTTGCTAGGCAAATGGTCCTGGAGAATAGCAACTGAAAAGGAAGCTCTTTGGACTTCAATTATTAAACGCAAGTATGGCTCTTCCCCTGGAAACTGGTGGACTAAAGACTCCTCTTTTACAAGGCCTCCGACATCTGGAAAGGCATTCTTCGGGCTAAGAATTCGGTCCTTCAGAAGTGCGTTTTTGAGCTGGGTAACGGTTCGTCTATTCGCTTCTAAGAAGATCACTGGGTGGGGGATGATATCCTCAAACGTCAGTTTCCTAATATTTACTGCTTGGCCCCTGACAAAAATACCTTCGTCAACAGATGCTTCGATGTCATGCCAGCTCATGTTGTTTGGGACATCAGATGCTCTAGGAATCTGACCGATAGCAAAGCCACTGAGTTTATGGCTGTCCAGGATTGCTTATCCAAGAGGCTCTCCAGGATTACTTATCCAAGATCAGGCCCCTCCTCAATCAGCAGGATAACATTGTTTGGAAAGTACATAAGTCTAGAAAATTCTCGGTCAAGTCTCTATACTCTCTTATTTATCCTACATCGACCCCCCAAAGTTCATTTGTTTCGATTGGCTGGTGGGTCGAAATAGAATCCTTACCATCAATAATCTTTCTAAAAGGGGTATGCAGATTGTCAATATTTGTCTTTGCTGCATGAGGGAAGCAGAAACCGTGAACCATCTGTTGGTTCACTGCCCTTTCATTTCTCAAATTTTGGCGGATTTTTTCCACATTTTCTTGGTCAGTTGGTGCATCCCGGAGACGGCTTCTAGCCTTCTTTCCTCCTGACATGGCCTCAAGTTGGATAAGAAGAGAAATATCGTCTAGCGCATGGCTATTCTAGCGATCTAGTGGTTAGTTTGGGACGAGCGAACTGACAGTTGCTTTAACGACTCTTCTTTAACTTCTACTGTGGGGTCCAGGGAGAAGAGAATGTTGATAGAATGGGCTTCAAATGTTAAGGGTTCTCTTTTGTGTGATCTTAGTTTTCTTGGGCGTTAGTAGCTTTCTGCTATCTTAGCAGATCTGCTTCTCTTTTGGCCCTTTGTTTTCTTTGTTCTCTTTGTTTCTTTTGTTTTCTTCTTCAATGAATCCGTTGCTTTTAAAATAAAATAAAAAGTTTCCCAACTTCATTTCGTCAATGATAACATTCTATTTTGTGATGTGGAAGAAGCCAAGGTGGATAATTTGATAAAGATTATTAAGTGTTTTGAAGTAGTGTCAGGCCTGAAGGTGAACATTCTCAAATGTGAGATGTTGGGCGTTGGTACATCTAAAGAAGAGGTGGAGAAGCTTGCGGCGGTGTTTGGTTATGCAAGGGTGTTTCCTTCTTTGTACCTCGACCTTACTTTATGTATTGGAAAGCCTATGAAACATCTATAAGATGAGGTTATTGAAAGAGTTGAAAGGAAATTGTTGAGGTGGAGAAAACGACATCTCTCATTGGGAGGAAGATTGGTGTTAATAAAAGCAACATTATTGAACTTACCTCTTTAAGTTATGCCCCTCATTACATGCACAAAGCCCGTGTTGGACAGGTTGGAGAAGCTAGGTTGTGACTTTTTTATGGCATGGAGCGGACGAGAAGCATAAACTTCATATGTTTAAGTGAGATGAGATGCATGTCTTATAGGGAGGGGGGCGCAAGCATAAGGAAGTTAATGGTTATATGAATTCAATGTTACTAGGTAAATGGTTATGGAGATTTCTTACAGAGGGTTGTTTATGAAAAAAGGTGAAAGCAAGGAAGTATGGTACTAAGGTATAAAGGAGGGGGAAAGGAGGACAAGAAAGATTCATCTTTTTTAAGGCCTCGGCATTGTAGAAGATATTTATCAGGACGGGGAACAAGTTCAAGGAGATGATTGAATTCTCTTTAGGAGATGGAAAGAGGATTCGCTATTGGGAGGATGTTTAGACAGATGAGAGGGTGCTCATGATGATTTCCGAGGTTAGCTAAATTATTCCCAATGCTATTCAATTTCAGTTAATGGGATACTGTTCTCTCCTCCATGTCAAAGGAATTTGTCAAAAGGAGAAAGGGTTGAGCTCATTAATATGTTGGAGCGGCGTCATAGTATTTGTTCTTCTTTGGGTGTTAGGGATGCATAGGTGTGGAATAAAGACAAGTCCGGTCGATTCTCGGTTAGATTGGGAGATCTTCAAGAGAGCATAATGGGCACACTGCTTTCATTTGGCACTATGAGGCTCCCCATAAGGTAGCAATTTTTTCACAGTTGGTGGGAAGGAATAAGGTGCTCACAGTTGATAATCTTCAGATGAGGAAGACAGTAATATTTAATGCCAGCAATATTTAATGCCAGCATGTTGTGTATGCAAAATAAGGAATTTGTTGATCATCCCTTTATTCAACATCACTTTGCTATTGAGTTATGGGAGAGGTTCTTGGTGATCTTCGACTGTCAAGCGTTGTGCCAGGTTCCATTGAGAGTCTCTTTCTGTCTTGGCATGGGGGGTGGGGATTTGGAAGAAAGGGAGGATGCTTTAGAAACTATCCTTATTGGCAGGCATTTGGGCTTATGGGGAGAGGAATAATTGGTGCTTTAGTAATCATAGTGGGCTGGTTTCAGAGGTTTTTAGAAGGGCAAAATCGAATGGAATGGGCTGGGCCTCAAATATTAAGACTCTTGCTGATTTTCTCCTCTCATTTTTATCTTGGTCTGCCTTCTAATTTGCCTTTGGTTGTTCTTTGGCCTTTGTTTTTCTTTTATAATAAAATTGTTACAAAAATAATAATAATAATAAAATCCCAAGCCTATGATCCAATTGGAAACTAGTAATGCATGTTCACTCTCCAGAACAATCACAATTATATTCATCCCGTCATAATGATACCATAAAACGACCATGAAACAAAGGGATAAGAAGCCATTGCAATTGTGGTTACCCAAAAAAAAAAGGGTTAAGAGTAATAGTTGCACACCCATCCTGAAAGTGACAAGATGAATTACCCAAAGAGAGAGAGAGAGAGAGAGAGAGAGAGAGAGAGAGAGAGAGAGAACATTGGCGACGAATACAGGAGAGCCATTATGTGATATCTAGTATGCACATGGCAACTTGCAAGTTGCATTCACCCACAGAGAAACGAATTAAAAATTGAACGAGAGGTTTTAAAAAATAAAAATAAATAAAAATCATAAAAGAGGGAAATTTCAGAATTACCGGAAACGGATTTGATCTCCTTGACAGGATCCCCCTCGTAATCCCCTGCCTTCCAGAACTGCTTGCAGGCCTGGGCGGCTGCTGGCGGGGTCCGTGAGATCGGCTCCGCCTCAAGCAGCGGGAGGTCCTCGTCGGAGGGGAGCGGGTCGAGGAATCCGAGCGGCAAATCATCGAATTTCTGCTTCTTGTACGGGCCGCCTTCCTCGCCGTCCAAAACGCTCGATCTTTTGTATGCGGAATCCGGACCGTCCAAATCATCGTCGTCGGAATCGCTATCGCTGCTGCTGGTGCTGAGATCGATTACAGGGAGGGCGTTCGAGGGGTTTGACGATGGTGGAGTGGCATGGGCTGTAAATTCCACAGGTTCAAGGGGTTCTTGTTTAACGACGGATTCCATCGCGCAGGGAGAGAGTGAAGGACGGAGGGAGATTTCTTACAGGGAGAGACGTGTACGGAGAGGTTGCTCAAATACATCTACCTGTATTAAAATATGATACGTCGGGGCTTTATCTTTGATCTGGATCGTCTTCCAATGATCCAGACCGTTTATATGACGAGTCTCACCATGATAAAAGGCTTGGATTATTTCAACCCTTTGATAATTTGGCTTTATAGCTTTGAAAATGAACGGTAATTATAACTTTGTGTAATCAATTGTTTGAGATATTCGAATCTGTGTGTTTTTTCGAGGATCGCCCGTGCAGGCAAGACCTATCAAATCAACGGTTTATATCAATCAAAAAGACCTAAATCAACACAACTGATATAGTATCGACTTATCTTGTTGTATACGTCGGTATGTATTCGAGTAGGTGATTCGTTGAAAAACCTTGTGCACGTTTGTCGAGGCGGAAGCGGATTGCATGGTTGGCCTTTGACGTCATCAAGTGGGCCCCACTATGCTGTATTTGTTATATCCATTGTGTCCAATGATTTTTCCCGATCATTTTAGGGCATGATCACGAAAATTAAGAATATCCAAATATCAAGTGGACCACACCACGAAAAGTAGTGCGGTTGAAATCTACCCCAAAATCTGCTGGGGGCCATGGAATTTTTGGATCAAGACGATATTTGTTTATGAGAAAATTACATGTGGACCCCACTTTTTATCCAGCGATTTTTATGAAGGATAAAACCTTACCTTACCACCGTAGACTTCGCACGTATGATCAGGATGAAAATACCCCTGCCTTTCTTTCGCTGTTGTGCAAAGGCAAGTGCTCGCTAGAGGTGGGCAACGGCCCGGATCGAAGTGGATTGGGTTCAACCCGATCAGATTCGAAATGATAATGGTTTGACTCGAACTCGATCAGATCCGAAATCAAATCTGGGACACCTCATCCGAACAGATCCAATACATGATTCGCCTGACCCGAACCGATTCGGATCAAGTTAGGTATGATTCGGATCTGTGTAAATATAATTTAACTTTTCATATAATGTGGTCCACTTCAACCTTTAATATATGTTATTTTTTAACTCAAAGCTTAAATTGATATATCAAAATGGACGAATGGCTTAGATAAAACATATACATCAAGGTGAGCCCCACATGGCACTCAAAGAGCTTTTCACCTGTGTATTCAAGTTTTCACTAGACGTTACTTTACGTGCACGGTAACAAGACTTGCTTTTCACGCAAGCACATGCAAAGTTTTGATTTTCTATTTATATTAGTAAGTTGTGTGGGTTTATTCATAGGGTATGTGTTATATCCAAACCGTCCATTCATTTGGTGACCTCGTATTAAGGCTTGAGACGAAAAATAAGATAGATCTAACAATCAAGTAGACCACACGAATTGTTTAACGGAGAAAATTATTCTCTGCTGCTATTTGTGGTGTGGTCGAGATGATCTTTTGATATTATTCATTTTTTGGATAATGTCCTATAATGAAGTATATGAACGGTGTAGATATAATAAATACATCACTGTGGGGGCCATTTAACTTTGATCTCCTTTGAATCGTTCGTACAACTTGGAGCCCAAGGAACTCTCGAAGCTCGAGGAAACAGTGTTGAGTGAACGTTGACCATTAATGCGCCAGGAACTCGGGCTGTTTGATTTTTTAGTTTCCTGGTAAATACATGGAATTACCAAATTATTACTTACTACACCTGTTTGAAAGTCACCAGGAATTAAGTTTCGAAAATCGGTCCATACAAACGTTGTTATTACTGATTTAAATATGTGGGCCCCACCATGATATATATGAGTTATCCACACCATCCATCCTTTTAAAAACAAATGCATTTTAAGGCATGAGCCCAAAAATGAGGAAAATAAAAAGCTCAAGTGGACCACACCTTCGGGAAACAATGATCATAAAAACGTCAATGGTTGAAAGTTGTTTTCTCCCTAGGGCCCACAGTGATGTTTATTTGTCATCCAACCCGTTAATAAGGTCACACAGTCATGGATAAAGTGGAAACAAAAATATCAGTTTCATCCAAAACTTATGGGGTCTTCAAGAAGCTTTCAATGGTAGGAGTTCAATTCCCATTGTTTCTAGTAGTGTGGTCCACTTGATCTTTTTTTGGCTCATGCCCTAAAATGAGTTGGTTAAAGGGATGGACGGTGTGGATAATATACAAACATCAAGGTGGACCCCACAATTTAACTTTTTTCTCCTCGGGTGACGTGAGGAGTGCTATAAATGAAAGGTGGCGATCAAATCACTTTGGAAATACCGGAAACACAGATGTAAATAAATGCACTCTCTTGTTAGGAGGACCTGACCCGACTTGATTTTACTGGACCCGTGGTCGGTGCTCTATGGGCCCCACCATGATGTATGTGTTTCATCCATGCCCTTCATCTATTTTTATAGATCATTTTATGTTATGAGAATAAAAATGAGGTACATAGAAATCTCAAGTGGACCACATTGTAGGAAACAGTGTTGAGTGAACGTTGACCATTAAAAACGTTTTGGAGGCCAAAAACTTTTGATCAAGCTGATATTTATTGTATACTCGACGTCAAAACCGGGTCGGGTCTGTTCGGGTCGGTTTGGGTATTCAGACTGGATCTGTTCGGATATAGTGCTATCCGAACCCGATTCAAAATGCTTTTGGATCTGCACCATCAGAATCGATCAGGTCCGATCAGACCGTCGGTTCTGTTCGAAACGGTACCGAGTCGGGTCTGGTCGGGTCGGATCCACCAGATCGGGCCTAAGTTGCCCACCTCTAGCGCTAACAGACGCGGGACTCGTCCTACCCCGGGCAGGGCTCTGTGGGGCCCACCATGATGTAGGTGTTTTATTCACGCTGTTCATCGTTTTTCTCAGGCCCAGATGAAGGTAAAAAACCAAGATCAGCTTGATCCAAAACTTTTATGGGCCCCAAAAGGTTTTTAATGGTCGACACTCATTCAACACTCTTTCTTGTAATGTGGTCCACTTGAGATTTTTATGTACCTAATTTTTAGTCTCATAACATAAAATGATCTTCAAAAACAGATGGACGGCATGGATGAAACATATACATCATGTTGGGGCCCACAGAGCACCAACCATCAGCCATTGGCTGGTGGCAGGGGAGTAGCCAAACCGTTCCCCACTGTTTTCTTTGGTGGGGTCCACTGGAGCTTGGGATGTGACACATTCTTTAGATATTACAATAAAACAATCTCTCCAGATGGATGGACTGCGTGGATACAAAACATACATCATGGTGGGCCCACAAAACTTGGTAAAATCACTAGAGGTGGGCAACGGTCCGGATCAGAGAGGATTGTGTTCAACCCAATCAGATCCGAAATGGCAATGGTTTGACCCGAACTCGATCAAATCCGGAATCAAATCCGGGACACCTGATTCGAACAGATCCAATACATGATTCGCCTAACCAGAACCGAGTCTAACTCGGTCAAAGAAACTGAGTCAGATCGAGTTGGGTACGATTCGGATCTGTGTAAATATAATTTAACTTTTCATATAATGTAGTCCAATTCAACCTTTAATATATGTTTTTTTTTGCTCAAGGCTTAAATTGATATGTCAAAATGGATGAACGGCTTAGATAAAACATATACATCAAGGTGGGCCCCACATGGCACTAAAAGAGCTTTTCACCTCCGTATTCAGGTTTTCACTAAACGTTACTTTATGTGCACGGTAACAAGACTTGCTTTTCACGCAAGCACATGCAAAGTTTTGATTTTCTATCTATATTAGCGAGTTGTGTGGGTTTAATCATATGGTATGTGTTATATCCAAACCATCCATTCATTTGGTGACCTCGTATTAAGGCTTGAGACGAAAAATAAGACAGATCTAACAATCAAGTAGACCACACAAATTGTTTAACGGCGAAAATCATTCTCTGCTACTATTTGTGGTGTGGTCAAGATGATCTTTTAATATTATTCATTTTTTGGATAATGTCCTATAATGATTTCTAAAAGTATATGAACGGTGTAGATATAATAAATACATCACTGTAGGGGCCATTTAACTTTGATCTCCTTTGAACCATTCGTACAACTCAGAGCTCGAGGAACGCCCAAAGCTCAAGGAAACAGTGTTGAGTGAACGTTGACAATTAATGCGCCCGGAACTCGGGCTGTTTGATTTTTTAGTTTCTTGGTAAATACATGGAATTACCCGATTATTACTTACTACACCTGTTTGAAAGTCACCAGGAATTAAGTTTTGAAAATCGGTCCACACAATTGTTGTTGTTACTGATTTAAATATGTGGGCCCCACCATGATATATATGAGTTATCCACACCATCCATCCTTTAAAAAAATACATTTTAAGGCATGAGCCCAAAAATGAGGAAAATAAAATTCTCAAGTGGACTACACCTTCAGGAAAAATGATCATTAAAACGTCAATGGTTGAAAGTTGTTTTCTCCCTAGGGCCCACAGTGATGTTTATTTGTCATCCAACCCATTAATAAGGTCACACAGTCATGGATAAAGTGGAAACAAAAATATTAGTTTCATCCAAAACTTTTGGGGTCTTCAAGAAGCTTTCAATGGTAGGAGTTCAATTCTCATTGTTTCTAGTAGTGTGGTCCACTTGATCTTTTTTTGGCTCATGCTCTAAAATGAGTTGGTTAAAGGGATGGACGGTGTGGATAATATACAAACATCAAGGTGGACCCCACAATTGAACTTTTTTCTCCTCGGGTGACGTGAGGAGTGCTATAAATGAAAGGTGGCGGTTAAATCACCTTGCAAATACTGAAAACACAGAGGTAAATAAATGTGCTCTCTTGTTAGGAGGACCTGACCCGACTTGATTTTACTGGACCCGTGGTCGGTGCTCTGTGGGCCCCACCATGATGTATGTGTTCCATCCATGCCCTTCATCTATTTTTATAGATCATTTTATGTTATGAGAATAAAAATGAGGTACATAGAAATCTCAAGTAGACTACATTGTAGGAAACAGTGTTGAGTGAATGTTGACCATTAAAAACGTTTTGGTTGGGTCGGGTCTGTTCAGGTCGGTTCGGGTATTCGGACTGGATCTGTTCGGATATAGTGTTATTCGAACCCGATTCGAAATGCTTTCGAATATGAACCATCAGAATCGATCAGGTCCGATCAGACCGTCGGTTCTGTTCGGAACGGTACCGAGTCGGGTCTGGTCAGGTCGGATCCACCGGATCGGGCCTAAGTTGCCCACCTCTAAATATCACTTTAGTGGCAATCTGGCTACTTGAATTCCGAGTTGTACGGACAGTTTAAAAGAGATCAAAGTTACATGGGCCCCACAGTTATGTATTTATTATATCCACAACGTTCATCCATATTTCCAGATCATTTAGAGCATTCTTAGAAAAAAAAAATCATATCCAAAGATCAACTGGACCACACCACAAATAGCAGTAGGGAAATTGATTTTCACCATTAAAAATTTCGTAGGGCCCACCATAATGTTTATTTTCCATCCAATCTATTCATAAGGTCACAAAGACCTGTATGAAGAGGAAAAACAAATATCATATTATCTAAAACTTCTTTGACCCCTAAAAGGGTTTCAATGGTAAACGTTTCCTCCCCCACTGCTTTTTATAGTGTGGTCCACTTAATAATTAGATCTATCTTATTTTTCGTCTCAAGCCTTAATGCGAGCTCACCAAATGGATGGACGGTTTGGATATAACACACACCTCTTGATAAGATCCACAAAACTTGCCGACATTAATACAGCAGCTGTATACCTGCCCAATTTCGTGTCTGCCCGGTGCCCGCTTTCTGTTTGAGGTTGTCATAGTTACAAGAGCTTGAATGCAACCATTTGCCTTGTTCTGAATGCAACAGGAAGTTACTTTTTCTTACCCCCTCAGTGAAAATATCTATACTTTCATTTACTGGGAAAGAATCATGCTAGTTAGACTCGTTGTTTGTTAGATTATCCTGCTTCTTGTTTTCCTTCAATTCCATTGCCTATCTCCCAAAAAATTGGGGCCGGCTTTTAAATGCTAGAATGACAAAAGTTTTATGATTTGCTGTCGTCCATTGCAAAGTTTCACATTGATAAGCGGTTGAAACTTAAAAAGTATAAATCTTGCAAAAAAAAAAAAAGAAGAAAAAAGTACAATATCATTAGGAAACAGATTGTGTGCCAAGTGTTCACCTTTTTTTTTTTTTTTTTTTACAATTACTTTTTGATTCCCCATTCCCCCCCCCGACGGCCCATATCGTATCAGCCAACAAGGCTGTTATGCTTACGTAATACTTTGCTGTTGCCATTTGTGCTAGCTGATGTGTAGCTAAACTCTTATTTGTTCTGTCTTGCTTAAGTTTTGCATTAAAAAAAATTAAATTAAATTAAATCTTGACATGCATTTCAAAATAGACTTCTGAAAATTTTGAAATTTGAAATGTTGCTAGATTTCCACCAACCATCTTCAAATGGTGAGAGATAATGGGCCCATGATTCTTGGTGAGCCTGTGTGCGTTGAAGTTGTGCCCATAACTTCAAACGAAATTAAGAAGTGACCCTAGAATCTCCACAAGCAACTTGCAAATAAATCAAAGCAGAATAAGATTAGAATACCCTTGATTAACTGCATGCCTTCTTTTCTTTGTAATTGAGTTTGCATAGAGTTTTACTTAGTCTTCGTCAAATGCATTGATAGGTTTACATAGATATGATGCTTCTTAGATCCACAAGCTAATATCGAATAATATCGAAGATCATTGCCAAAATGTGCAGCAACCAAAACATAAAAATTCATAATTTATCGATAATATCAAACGTTGTTCGATAATATCGATATACAAATTTTGATATATCGAGACATACTCGATAAAATCGAGTGCCTCGCTCATCTGAAATGAAAACGTTCTTCATCAATAAGATTGATATATCCTTGATATTATTGAGCTAAGTCATTGATATTATTGAGTATCGATCGATAATATTGATAACTAATGCATTTAGTCTAGTGACTTGAGTTGGATGTACTTGTATCGAATGATATCGACCATCTCTTGATATTATCGAAATGCTAGTATCGATAATATCGAAGATACCTCACAATATGTCCAGCAACCAAAATATGAAAATTCATAATTTCTTGATAATATCTATCTATCCTCGATATTATCGAAGTAAGTCATAGATAATATCGAGGCATGATCGATAATATCGATAACTTATGCATTTAGTCTAGTGATTTAAGTTAGATCTGTTGGGGGCCGTTGCACAAAACCTTAGGATCTAGCCTCCCAAAAACACCAGAATTATGGGATAATAAAGCAATGAAATAAATCAAAGCATAAATCACACGACATAAGAGATTTTTATGTGGAAAACCCTCAAAGAGGTAAAAAACTACGGGACCTCATCCAGATCAACAATCCACTATGAAGTAGAATGTTACAACTGATCACAAGCATACACTGCTTGAATCGAACCTTTTTCACTTACGCAGGAGTGAATAAACAATAAGAGAATAAAGAAAAAACTGAGAGATCTCATCGATTGCGAGGACATAGAAGCGCTGAGATGTTGATAGCACAATAGATCACCTCTATGAGCATAACCCTCCATTCCACAAGCTTCCTCTCTCTCTTTTCTCTCTCTCACCTTAGCCGTCAAAAACCATTAACACAACAGCTTTAGAAAGCCTTCTCAATCCCTAGAAAAGCCTTAGGGACCCCTATTTATAGTTTAGGCAACTCCCTTCCGCACCATGGCAAAAATCGCCTCAAATTTATGCAGTCCGCACAAAATCTGGACATGAATTTGCGTAACCTCGACTGGTCGAGCAGAGTCCTCAACCGATCAAGCAGCACCGAAAAAATACAAACCAAACTCACTAGAGTTCGAGTCGAGCCCGTCCTCGACTGGTCGACCAGCACCCTCGACTGGTCAAGTGAAGCTCTCGACCGGTCGAGTCATCATGAGGAGAAATCCTCATCAAATCTCTCCCTTTTCGACTCAGGAGGAATCCACTTTCTTTAAGCCAGTCCGGTTTCTACAAACCTTAAACTTGCCATTGAGCAAAACCTTGGTCATCATGTCTGACCCATTGTTGTCCATGTGGACCTTCTCAAGCTGTAACACCTTCTGTTCTAAAGTATCCCTGATCCAGTGATACCGAATCTCTATGTGCTTCGACTTGGAGTGCTGACTTGGATTCTTGCTCAAGTGTATAACACTTTGACTATTGCAATAGACCACGTGTTGCTCCTGCTTCAGGCTAAGTTCTTGAAGGAACCTCTTCATCTAAAACATCTCTTTACATGCCTCTGTGACTACAATGTACTTGACCTCTGTCGACGACAATGCTACGACCTTCTATAGTTTGCTCTACCAAGAGACCACTCCCCCTGCAAACGTAAACATGAACCCCGATGTAGACTTCCTGGAGTTTATGTCACCTACCATATCTGCATCTGTGTAGCCCTCTAACACAGGTTTTCCGTCACTATAGCATATGCTCAACCTGGATGAGCCTCTTAAATACCGTAATATCCATTTCACCATTGCCCAATGCTTTTTGTTAGGATTGGCAAGATATCGGCTGACAACACCAATCGACAATGCTACGACCTTCTATAGTTTGCTCTACTAAGAGACCACTCCCCCTACAAACGTGAACATGAACCCCAATGTAGACTTCCTAGAGTTTATGTCACCTGCCATATCTGCATCTGTGTAGCTCTCTAATATAGATTTTCCATCACCATAGCATAGGCTCAACCTGGATGAGCCTCTTAAATACCGCAGTATCCATTTCACAGCTGCCCAATGCTCTTTGCTAGGATTGACAAGATATCGACTGACAACACCAACCGCATATGCTATGTTTGGGTGTGTACACATCATAGCATACATCAAACTTCCTACTGCTGACGTGTAAGGTATCTTCTGCATCTCATCTACTTCTATCTTCGTCTCAGGACACTGACTGTTAGTCAATCTGAAGTCACTATCCAGTGGAGTACTGACCGACTTCACTGCATTCATATTGAACCGTTTTAGGACTTTTTCAATATACTGCTCTTGTGACAGTCAAAGCTTCCTGCTGTTTTTATCACGGGTTATCTCCATTCCTGGGATCTGCTTAGCTAGACCCAAGTCTTTCATCGTGAACGACTTGCCCAACTCCTGTTTTAGCCTATCAATCTTCTTTATGTCTTTTTCCATGATGAGCATGTCATCAACGTATAACAGCAGAACTAAGAAATCACCATCTGAGAACTTACGCATGAACACACAGTGGTCCAACTCCGTTTTGTCATACCCATGCTTTAACATAAAAGAGTCGAACTTCTTATATCATTGCCTTGGAGCTTGTTTCAACTCATACAAGCTCTTAGCTTACACACCATATGTTATTTGCCCTTGACTTCGAACCCCTCTGGTTCGTGCATGTAGATCTCTTCTTCCAGGTCACCATAGAGGAAGACAATTTTAACATCTAATTGCTCTATCTACAGATCCATGCTAGCCGCCAACCTAAGCAACACTCGTATGGATGTCATCTTCGCCGCTGGTGAGAATATCTCCTCAAAGTCTATACCTTTCCTCTAACCAAACCCTTTCACCACAAGTCTAGCCTTGAACCTCGTCTGTGAATTCTTCTATTCAATCTTCTTTCTAAACACCCACTTGTTGCTTAGAGCTTTCTTGTCCTTAGGCAATTTCACCATATCATAGGTGTGGTTCTTATACAAAGATTTTATCTCCTCTTGTATAGCTTTCAACCACTCTCCCTTATGCTCGTTAGCTAGGGCCTTAGAATAATCTTCTGACTCTTCCCCATCAATGAACATAATGTACTCATGCGGCGAGTACCTCTTGAACGGTTGTCTGTCCCTAGATGACCTCCTCACCTGTGGCTCAACAGGTGAATCAAGTGGGGGCTGCTCTCCCGGTCCATCTTCTGTAGAAACTCCCTCATCCTTTACACCTTGTTGTACTCCCCCGTCATCAGGCACCACGGGAGGAATAGCTGAATCCATGTCCTCTGGCTCACCTGAACTAGGCTGGTTCTTCTCTGACTTGCTAATGTCTTTTATATATTGATCTTCAAAGAATACCACATCTCTGCTCCTAATGAGCTTCTTCTCGGCCGGATCCCACAATCTGTAACCGAACTTTTCATCACCGTACCCCAAGAACACACATTGCCTGATCTTCATATCGAGCTTGGACCTCTCGTCCTTTGGTACATAAATGGATGCATTGCATCTAAACACCCTGAGATGACTATACGATGGTTCTTGTCCAGTCACACCTTCTCAGGTACTTCTCAATGCAACGGGGCTGATGGAGACCTGTTTATCAAATACACTGCCGTGTACATTGCTTTTCCCCAGAACGTCTTGGACAACTTCTCATGGGATAACATGCATCTGATTCTCTCAACAATGGTGCGATTCATTCGCTTAGCCACACCATTATGCTGGGGGATCTTGGGAACTGTTTGTTCATACCGTATACCCAGGGACTTGCAATACTCATGAAAGTCATCGATGTATTCACCACCATTCTCAGTGCGGATGCACTTCAATGATTTACCTGTCTCTCTCTCGACCATAACATGAAACAATTTAAACACAGCAAAGACCTCGTCCTTGGATTTTAAAGCATAAACCCAAACCCTCCTAGATATATTATCTATAAAAGTGACAAAATACAATGCCTCACCCAAGGTTTTTATCCTTATAGGACTACAAACATCAGAATAAATGAAATCTAATGCGTGCACTTTATTAACATGAGAAGCAGATTTAACAAATGAAACTCTATGTTGTTTCCCTGATAAACAATCAATACAGGTTTCGAGAAGTATACCTGTCACGTCTGGAAGGAGCTGTTTCCTCGCTAGTAACTGAAGCCCTTTTTCACTCATGTGGCCTAAACACCTGTGCCACATGTCAATAGCTGAATCTTTCGCTGCATTCAACCCACCCTTGCACACACTGACACTTGCCTTGTACAGGGTGCAACGCTTCTTTCCTCTGGCTACGATCAATGAACCCTTGATGAGCTTCAAGCGCCCACTAATAAATCGGCTTTCATAGCCATCATCATCCAATCTTCCCGTCAAGTTGAGGCGAATGTATGGGATATGCCTCACATCCCTGAGAACTAATGTGCAGGCCACATCGGTCTTCACAAAAATATCACCGACCCCTACGATCTTCGATACGCTAGAATTTCTTATCTTCACAGTCCCAAAGTCACCTGACTTGTAGCTTATAAAGAAATTCTTGCGTGGAGTCGCATGAAACGAGACTCCTGAGTTTATTACCATGTCGGTGTCCTGACTCATAGCCGTGAGACAAACATCATGATCTACTGAAAGAATAACTACAACGTTGTGACCTGAAGCGACCGCAGTGGAATCTGATTCATCTTCCTTCTCCTTTTCTTTTCCTTTCTTGTCGTTCTTATTTTTACGACATTCATGCTTATAGTGGCCCTTCTTACCACAATTCCAGCATTTAACATCCTTCCTGGTACTCGACTTGTCTCTTGATTTATCTCGGGCCTTCCCGCCTTTTCTGTTTTGTCCTCTCCCCCATTCTTGTGTCACGAGGGCCTTTTGCTGAGTAGACTCCTGAGACTTCCTCCTTGTCTCCTCATTGAAGAGACAACTACTTACCTGTTTCATGGATACCTTTCTATCTAGTGCGAAATTACTTAGAGATACTACCAATGTCTCCCAACTATTAGGCAATGAGCTAAATAATAGCAAAGCCTGTAATTCATCGTCCAGGACTATCTTCATGGAAGAGGGTTGGTTTAATATATTGTTGACTTCATTCATGTGCTCAGCCATAGAACCACCATCTTTAAACTTGAGATTCACAAGTCGTCTTATCAGAAAAATCTTATTGTCAGTTGTCTTCCTCTTATACAACCCTTGCAATTTCAATCATAGGCTAGCGGCTGAGGTCTCCGTAGACACATGGTGAAAAATAGAATCGTCCAACCATTGTCTAATAAATCCCACCGTCTTTCGGTCCAATTTCTTCCAATCATCATCTGTCATATCCTTTGACTTTGCTGATATGCCTTGAATTGGAGAATACAAGTCCTTACAATAAAGCAAGTCCTCCATCTTAGCCTTCCATATGGTCCAGTTAGAACCATTGAGACTGATCATCCTTAATGAGCCACCTTTTATAATTTAGAACCGATTCCACACTGTTTAATGAACTTAGCTTTGATACCACTTTGTTGGGGGCTGTTGCACAAAACCTTAGGATCTAGCCTCCCCAAAACACCAGAATTATAGGATAATAAAGCAATAAAATAAATCAAAGCACAAACCATATGACACAAGAGATTTTTATGTGGAAAACCCTCAAAGAGGTAAAAAATCACGGGACCTCATCTAGATCAACCATCCAATAAGAAGTAGAGCGTTACAACTGATCATAAGCACACATCGCTTGAATTAAACCTTCTTTACCCACGCAGGTTTGGACGAGCAACCTGCAATGAAGTAACTCGTATTAGGTGGGATAGGCTCCTCGAATCCCACAATATCCGTATAGCCGTTTGTTTGGACGGGCAGTGGATTGAAGAAGGGTGAGAAAATCCGTTGGATTTGGCTGGATTTTATCGCTGGATTCGGGGGGTTATCGGTGGTACAAAGAAATCGTGTGGGAGTAGTGCTGGATTGAGGTTCTTTCTCCCTACCATTCTCACGCCCGATATCCATCATACAGATGAAATTCAGATCAATTTTCAGATGTTGGGATTTGGCGGTTTGGCAAAAGAGATGGTAGCGGGAGATGATTATTTTGGCACGAAATGGGGTTATAAGAAGCCATTTCAGGTAGCAATGGCTGTCATCAGTCGAGCCGGCGCTGCCATCACAAACTGACAGTGTTCTCGGGAGGAGGTAGGTCCTCTTCCTCGCCCAAATTCTATGAGTAAACCCCGATTTCTCTTGCATGTTCCAGTAAGGCCTGATTTGTATTGCGCCTGAGAGGGATGAGGTGGTTTTGCATGCATGTGATGTATGCGGTTTCATAACAAATGAGACAGGCCCTCGGATGTGGAGTTAGCTTGTGTCATTTGCTGCGACAGCTTTGTTTGACATTCTGATTTATGCGGGGGATGATTTTCAGACAATACATCATATACCCTAATCTTTCACCTCTTATTGTTGTCGCCTTTTATTGCATGCATTTGATTAAGTCTTTTTGCTAGATTTTCTGTTGTTGGTATATCTCAGATGGGTTTTCTGTTGTTGGTATATCTCAGATGGTTTTGCATAGGTGTTTCTCAGGTAGATTTTCTGTTGTTGGTATATCTATTACTGGATTTTCTGTTGTGGGTATATCTGAGAGGGATTTCTATTGTTGGAATATTTGAGATGGATTCTCTGGTATATCTGGGGTGGATTTTCTGTTGTTGGTATATCTAATGCTGAATTTTCAGCATGTATAAATCTTTCATATGGATGTTACACATGTTGGTATATGTCAGATGGATTTTTCTAGTATATCTCTGATGGATTTTTCTGTTATGGGTATATATATTGTTGTATTTTCTTATGTTGGTATATCTCAGATGGGTTTTACAGATGTTGGTATATCTGAGATGAATTTTTTGGTATATCTCAGATGGTTTTTTGTTGTTGGTATATCTATTAATGGATTTGTCTATTGTTGCTATATCTCAGATGGAATTTACATATGTTGGTATATCCTAGATATATTTCCAACATGTCATCAGATTTCAATGACTTTGTTTTATTTTTTTAAGTATTCTAAAATCACATTGTTATAGATTTGTTTCTTCTAGCATATAGTTCTACCAGAATATTCTTGCTTTTTCCTACTTATGGGTAGCTAACTCCTTGCAAATTGCGGTACTTAGTCTATTTAGCCATTTTTCGAACTTATTTTTCTGCTGAGAATTACATATTTTAGATGTTCTTATTTTGGTGTTATTTTTATCTTTTGTTTTTTTCATTTCCTGAAAATCTTTTCCTTTTCTTGTTTTAATTGAGTCTATGGTATCTTCTTCTTTTATAATGAGATGGTTTTCTGGTATATCTCAGATGGTTTTCGAGTATATGTCAAATGGATTTAGTGGTATATCTCAGATGGTTTTCTGTTGTTGGTATATCTATTGCTGGATTTGTTTGTTGTTGCTATATCTCAGATGGATTTTCTGTTGCTAGATTTTACACTTGGAATCATAATCCTGTTATCAAAAATCATGTTCTGCTGATCTATTGTAAATGTATAGATGATAGTTTGATCAGTGTATAAATGACAAATATGGATTTTGAAGGATTGTTCTGGGAATAGACTGTATGCCTTGAAATCCAGTTATGAAATTTTGTGTTTTTAGTACATGTATAGATGATAGTTCTATCAATGTATAGATTCAAGCTGTTTAATTTGGCACTGTTTTTCTGAGAATAGAATGTTCTCCTTGGAATCCAGTTATGAATTTTTCATATATAAAGTACATGTATATATGATAGTTTGATCAATATATAGATGATAGTTATAATTTTTTTTTTCTTCTGAAAATAGACTGTTCTCCTTGTATTCCAGTTATGAATTTCTCATGCCTAAAGTACATGTATAGATGACAGTTTGATCAATGTTATCTTTTTTTTTCTTTGTGAGCCCGGTTTCCGAGTTCGGGGCGTGACATTAGGTTCTATGGAATTTCTGGGATCACATTGTGTTTGACAATTGTGAAAATCTTTGAACCGTTCTCATTTGGTGTCTGTTTGGGTTGCATAAAGTGGAGATTTTTAGACTGTTCTTATGATAATGATTTATTTGGAAATTAAAATGGACATTTAGTCTTTGTTCTGTTGAGAATAAACTGTTCTTTTGGAAATTCACATAAAGTAGAGATGTATACATTATAGTATGATGAAGGTATACATGACAATTATGGATTTTTCTCTTCATCTGTGAATAGACTGTTCTCCTTGGAGTCTAGTTATGAATTCTTCATTTGGTTAATGTACATGTACAGACGATAGTTTGATCAATGTATAGATGATAGTTATCAATGTTCTTTCTGTTCATGTTGAAAATAGACTGTTATCATTTGAGTATACAATTATAAACATTTCTACTCTAGTGTACATGTATAGATGATAGATTGGTAATTAAAGTGGAGACTTAGTCACCGTTCTTCTGAAAATAGACTGTTCATCTGGATTGTTACATACAGTGGAGACTTACTCACCGTCCTCATTTGTGCATCGTTATACGATGTGATTTTAAAAATTACATATATCCAAAAATCATGTGGACCACATTACAGGAAACAATGTTGATTGAGGGTCGACCTTAGAAAACACCAGTAGGGTCCACATGCAGTTATCTGGGCCTGTATGGCATTCATGAATAGATTTGATGTGAAATTATCTAGTAAAATAATGGGCTTCATGTTATATCTTAATGTGGTGTGGTCCACCTAAGATATATAGCCCTCTAATTTTTGGGACAATGGTGTAAGATGATATGTCAAAATGGATGAAGGGCATGGATGAAACATTTTCATCATGGTGTGACACAGAGAGCACAGACTCCCCTGCCACGGATTTGATGGCAGGGGATGTAAACAATCCGTTCATTTGGCACGAAACGGTTATAACAGTCCTTTCCAAATAACATTAGCACAAGTATATCAATCCCATGGATGACATGCAATCCCATGCTCGGCCAAACACAATCTGTCTATGCATTCTCAAGAGTCGTTCGCCCATCCAAACATGCAACAATTTGGGCCGCTGGATATAGCAATCTAGTGGGATTGCATGTAATCCACTGACACACTCATTTATGATCTTGAAAGCCGTGCAATCTACCCTAATACAACCCAATCCCATCCAATTTTCCTAGCCAAACAGGCCGTAAGAGAATAAAGAAAAAACTAAGATATCTCATCGATTACAAGGATGTAGAAGCGCTGAGACATTGATAGCACAATAGATCACCTCTATGAGCATAACCCTTCCTTCTACAAGCTTCATCTCTCTCTTCTCTCTCTCTCTCACACACACACACACACACACACACACCTTGGTCATCAAAAATCCTTAACACAATAGCTTTAGAAAGCCTTCTTAATCCCTGGAAAAGCCCTAGGGACCCTTATTTATAGTTTAGGCAACTCCCTTCCGCACCATGGCGAAAACCGTCTCAAATTTACATAGTCCGCACAAAATCTGCACATGAATCTACATAACCTCGACTTGTAACGCCCTGAAATTCGGGGGTCGAGCATAACTCAGCTCCCGAGTTCCAAAACATCACTTATGCAACATATGTAATGATGGATGTGTAAGACCCGTGTCCTAATCCGTACCATTTCATTAGCTTCGCGGTCCTTCCGGTCAAATTTCGGTCGCAAGCGGAAGACTTAAAGAAATATATGTGTACATGTGCAAGTCCCTATGATATGTATGCTCTGCCAGATCATAATTACAAGTGCTTATCTTCAAAATACAAGTATCAAAATGAAATTATCTATTCCAAAAGAAAACCCAGAATCCCCGTCGATTAGGACACGACTCACATGAACCCGCCTGAGAACTGCATAAAAGAAAACGCATCCTCATCATCCTCGTACTCCTGCTCTGCCTCAGGGGTCGCGTCATTATCTGCATCTAAGATAGAGTCTGGTTGGTGTTAAAACACCATCCCAGAATGTGAGAGTGAGTGATCAACTCAGTAGAACTATACAGTAAAAGTTAACATGATATCAAATCAATCAAGCAGTAATGATAAAGCAATACAATTAAACACGTCCTAAGTACTCTTGTTAATGAAGAAATGTATGAAGAAATGATGCATGCCCTCACCTGCACTCCCTCAGCGTCTTCATCTTACGGTACGTATGACAACCTCCCGCAGTGCCAACGACTCCTACGCACATGCAATGCGGTGCATGAACATGATTACCAAGTTGTTATTAGTCCTTTTCAAATAGTAGGATTGGGAAGTTAAGGTACTTTCCTCATATCAATTCCCAAACAGTGATCCATTCTAGGGTCGTCAGTCCTAGACAATCTCATACAATCATATGATTTTAGGTCGCTACAAAGGGCTCATCACCAATCAATGCACGCATATCATACCTTAGTTACTACTCTAAGGCTCGTCGCCTTAATGCAGTATCAAGGTATGCTCGAGGTCACTGCAAAGGGCTCATCACCAATCAATGTAGGCCGACAGCGTGAATATAGTGTCTCATACCACCATAATCAGCTCATGAGTCTGGTGTGCTCACTGGTCACTATGGGGAGGCTCGTCACCCCAGCATAGGCCGACAGCTCGACCACAGTGTCCCATACCACCATGCCCAGCTCATGAGTCTTAGCGGATCAAAGTACAACGGTTAACGGGATTACATCGGTGAGTTTGGTACCCTAGATTCAAACAATAGCATCCATACATGGTGAACATACATCGAGACAATCGGGTTACTGGACGAACTCGACTAGCACGAGCGCACGTTGAGTTGAACGACATAGAGTGCGCAAACACTCCGTGTGGCCAAACCACTGCCGACAACCCTAATACGACTCGGGTTTGTCAAACACGTCCTATGTAGCGAAGACAACGTCGACCATGAACTCAATGTTTGTTATCGATTTCCTGGACTATTCTATAGTCCCAAACACGTTCAACTATAACAAATATTATTCATATCGACAATTTAGAACAGTAATGGAACAATAATTCAAATCATATAATATGTGAGCATTTGAAGAATATCAACTTAACATGGATTTCAACATAAGTAGTGCTTGAACTTAAATAACAAGGAATGTAAATTGAATGTAGGAAATCATACACACCAATAGGAGAGTTGAGAATCTCTTCTCAACGCCCGTAGATAGGATAATATATTACACATTAGATCATTCAGACATTTCTACAAAGACTTAGACTACACATTCCAACATACATGACGTATGTTGGTGATAACACATATTTGGACAATTCCTTTTACCAAGGAGTTGACATACATACAACTAGTACAAGTACACGACAATTAATCATGGCAAATACATGTTCGTATTTTATACATATACGATACTTTCTACATACACAAGGAATACACAAATCTCAATATAATTCAAATATATCAGGAACGCAATATAAACATCGCATTTGGCATGTGAAATTACATCCATAACAATAATAAATCATTAACCAACATTGAAAGCCTTGAAAACCATAACCTATACGAATATAGTCCGCACCTTAAACCAGAGAAAGCGCACCGATCTGATTCAGACGATAAGTCTTTGTCAACGGCGACTAGACAACTTAAGGCATGAATAGAAATGAGCTACATCAACACATAGATTATTCTAAGCTCTAAACTAGAGTAGGGTTTGATTGACTTACCCAAGAATGAACTTAGAATTGCCGGAATAACGATTCAAAAGTGACGGTTTAAGGATGTAGGGTAACAAGGAAGAATCTCAAGATGATTCACCAACTTCTCTCTCACTTTCTCTCTCTTAACTAGGGTTAGAAAATTCGTATGGAATAGAGAGTGAGGGTTTTAAGGTCTATATATAGGCCTAACATTGATGAAAATAGCCCCAGGGCCAAGGTATACTTAGGTTATAACCAAATCAAGCCTCTCTCGATCCAACGGAGCGCTTCCGGTGGTCCTTTTTTCACGTGCGGTCGGACTTAAGCTCACTGACCATGGATCTAGGTCAGACTGAGTTTTTGTACCGATTGAATTTACAGATCAGCCGTGGCGGACCAATCTCAATTCAACGATCACCGAAACTCGATCAGGTCCACAAGCACTATGACATGCCTGGGCCATCTTCCCTGATCCGAGGGTGAAATTGGGTCAAAATCCAACAGTCAGATTGCTTAGAATCAGCGCGCAAGCGACACGACTCAGATTTCATAAAATCATATTTAATTTCTCACCATTCTCACACTCTTCACTCCGGACTCAAATATATCGACTCAGGACATCATCTGGACTTGATTTTTGAGGTGATAGTCAAGCCCAACAAGGTGACCATAATTGTCTAAGATCATCGCTATCGGACTTTTGACGTGCGGTTCAGGTCCGATCCAAAGATTCCAAATACTCCCGAGAGCAACTGGATATAGCGTTGAATCCTAGATTTCAGAGTAACATAACGTTAATGAGTCTACAAGTTTTGAGTCCTGCAGATCAAATTTAAAGTGATTGATGCTAATTTCACAAGCAATCGAGTTTAGCGCTAAATAACCCACAATCAACTTCTAAAGAATTTGAGGTAGTACTCGGGTCTTTGCACGAAATTTTCTGGGTCATTACACGACTGGTCGAGCAGACTCCTCGACTGGTCGAGCAGCACGGAAAAAATATAAACCAAACTTACTGGAGTTCGAGTCGAGCCAGTCCTTGACTGGTCGACCAGCACCCTTGACCGGTCGAGTCATCATGAGGAGAAATCCCCATCAAGATCTACTCGTATCGAATGATATCAACCTTAGCTCAATATTATTGAGATGCAAAAATTTGATAATATCGAGTCCTTGTCAATAATATCGAAGAAACTTCCAAAAATGTCCAACAACCAATACAAAAAAATTCATAATTTCTCGATAATATTGAGAGATGTTCGATAATATCAAATTTACTATTTTCAGTATCCACTTTCTTGTTTCATGTGTTTGCCTTTTCATCTCCACTTTGCATTGCTTCTTCTCTCAAGCCATCCTTTTAAGCCCTTCTTCAAGCCCTGACTCAAAGCCCTTCTTCCAAGCCATTTGGAGTATCGGAGGCCATCTTCCAAGTCCTTCCTCACAGTATTCGTATTGTTTGGGTAAGATTCTCAATCTATAATCGTGATTCTTGAGGAGCATCAATAGCGGGGCAAACATGAAAAATCAGTGGGGCAAATAAGAAATTCAACGGGGTGTAACACCTGGCCCAACCAGAACAGTGTCCTGAGGTGTCCACGTGGAACTGCCGCAGGACCTCTCGATTTAAACCGTTCATGTGAGGGATACCGCCAACAATTAATCCGGGTTATCCTATTAATGTGGTCAAGTTTAATTATGATTAGATAGAGTGCGGGCTGTGAAGCCGGTTCACCCGACTGTGCTTGGCGATTGCTTAAATGGGTCGTGCCCTACCCATGGAAGCGCAGAAAAATCTAAAACTTGGAGAGGCCCTGGGCCCCACTGGGCTTATGGTCCATCGCAGACTATGAACTCAGAAAGTGCCCGAAAATGAAATATTCATACCGTTCAACCGGCACTTGCCAATTGCGACTCGCATTAATCTCGCCCTAGGACTTGAAACTCTAAGTCACTGACCCTTTCTTGGTAAATTAAAACAGGGCATTTCATTTGTCGGATCTCTTCTAAATTTACACTAAACGTTAAAATAAATTCCACAACCCTGTCCACAAAGTCTGGGCCCCGATCGAGGGCTTGTGTCCGTTGATTGCAAATCAGACCCGTACGCAAAAACCCTGCATCCGTTTGTTGCCAAGCACAATCCTTTATCAGGCCATTGGGCATTTATCCTACAAATTTCATGGCCAGGGGGCATCAGGGCAGCCCCAGTAGCTAGAAATGGGCCACGCAGTTCATTTGAAGATCGAACCCGTACGATAAAATCCCGTATCCATTTGCCACCAAATTTTGCACAGCCTTTCATCAGGCCATTTTTTAGGGTCAAATATTGCATATCAGACCCAGTTATTGCCTGGATTTATAAACATGGTACTGTTTAATAGCCCAATTTAATCGTGTTTGTATTGCAAGATGTATTTACGAGCTTGGACTGAACAGGGTGCTTAAAGCATGGATTTAATGCTCTGATGACACTAAAGGCAAATGACAGACCCCAAGGGACCAAGATTAATGGATTTATACGTCAGAGATCCGAGAAAATCATAAAATTGAAGCTCAAGCGGCCTGAAAATCATCCAGAATGCAAGATCATAAGGTTCTCACCATCCATTTGGCTCGAAACTTTATATATGGCCTAAGGACCATAAATTAACTCATGTACACGTCAAATTTCAGCCATTGGATCCTCTTGGAAGTGGCCCAATGGACAGATCAGCCACTAAATCATTGATTTGGGGGATATCTGGATATGCTTTAATGTTGTCTTAACACATTAAAAGAGGTGACACAGTGAATGGACGAAACAGATTTCTCATAAATATCTCAATGGACCGCACACATGATATGCGTACACACAACGCATACAACGCTTGCGCCACACCGAATGGTCAGCCCGGTCAAACTTGGGCAGACCCATCCCTCTCTCTTCTCTACACAGAACGCCCAGCGGACGCCCCTATCCGATTGGGTTTTCGATTGTGGGCCGCACCCATCGTTCATATGTATAATCATAACCGTTCATGGTATCTCTAGGGTATTCTTGACCCTCGCCTAGGTGGAATTTTGGCCCAATACAAGTATATGTACATGGATCGTTGAAAAACACAAGATTAACGATGAATTAATGTTATATAGTGGACCGCACCAAAACCCAATAAAAACTACTCTTTTCTAGCTAAATTTTTTTTCCAGGAATCCAATGAACGGGGTGGATTTCTCAAAAAATATCAATATAGGGCCTACCGAACACGTCAGCGCGATGACGTGCGAATGGCGTGTGTCCATGAAAACTGGAAATTTCGGGGCTTTGTGGCCCACTATCTTTGACCGTTTTGATAATTTGGACCGTTCACATATTGTAACAGGTGTCCATAACCCTAGCCAAAAGGTCAGAACCAACAGATGTGTTGATTTCGAGCCGCAATCTCATTCCAAACGCCGCTGTTTGTGCGTTTCTCACTGCAAAAAAATAGAGGTCGGTTTTGATAGCTGACCGCCTCTCCCTACACTGACTCCAGCACGGACTCTACACCACTCTGATGCCTATAAGAGGAGAGAAGAAGAGAGAGAGAAATCATTCAATTCCAAGGCGGGGAACGTGAAGCACAAGAGAGATTTTTTTCTTGGGTTTTTTTATTTTTTTTTATTTTTTTTATTTTTTCTACTTTGAGATTAACCCGTTCTTGGCGAGCTAAATCTCTTAGCTAGGGCTAAGAGGTGAAGCTTGCAGAGTGATGGGGAGACTTTTTATTTGAGCCTTTTATTTAGGCTGAACTGATCTTGAATTTAGTTTAATTATGGGGAATGTTTTTAGTTTTTAATGGTCTTTTGTGACTAAAATTATAATGGGTCTGCGATAGCTTTGAGCATGTTCCTTTCCCTATTTTGATTATGATGTCAGGAAGCCCTATTGTTCACCATCATCTCCTGGGCATGGTTGGATGATGACACCCTTCCTAACCTACATATCATGTTGATTGGTTATTAATTAGTTTAATTCTGTTGTTTACTTTGTATCCTGAGCATGGTTTGGTGATGGAATTCATTCTAATTTATATACCTTTCATCTCTTGAAAACTATATCAAAGTAAGTTCAGTATTGATTTTCATGGTTACACCCTTCAACTGGATGAAGATGGACTCTAAGTCCAGTTGAGTTTTTGATGCAGGCAGAAGATCTCCCTGATCTCTACAAGTGGATCCTCTGAATCCCTAGTTTTCCATCTCTGAATTCCTTAATTTTTAGATTAATAGTTCATCATTATTCTCTCAATTACATTCAATTTAGATTTCATCTTAATCTAGTTCTAGTTCTACTTAGTTTTAGATTACGTACAAGTTTCAGTCCCTTAGGATTCGACCTCGGTCTCACCAAGTTTATTACTACATCACAACCCTATACTTGGGGAGTGAACAACCGTGGGGCACCTATCCCACAAATTTCATGGCCAGGGGCATCAGGGTAGCCCCAATAGCCAAATGGGTCCTGCATGGCCATTTGAAGAATATCAATATAACTCAGGGCCATCTGGCCTAAATCTAGGGTATAAGACCCCTTTAACTCTCTCTCTCACTCACTTCCACAGCAAACTCCAGCAACAAGAGATAGAAGAGAGAGAGAGAGAGAGAGAGAGAGAGAGAGAGAGAGAGCGAAGGAGAGTGTAGGTGAAGGTGGGGCCCAAGAGAGGTAGAACCTTGCAGCTCCTCCTTCCTTTTCCTCAAGGAACCCCATACCCACAGCTACAAGCACAACTTCCAACTGATTAGGGAGGTAACCACACATCTTCTCTAGAAGTTCATTGTATAGAGCTAGACTTTGCATGTATCCTAACATGCAAATACATATTTAACTCAGGACCTCAGCAATTCGACCTGCGAATTCGGCGCCCCGGGGACGTTTCGCAAGCTCTCAACAATCTATAGGTGCGGACCAATATCTTTAGGTGGTCAAGTACCAATTTTAGAATAAATTTAATGCTTGTGGTTGATTGATTGAAGGGCATGGGTAAAAATTAGGGAAAACTGGATAGAAACCCACATGATAAATCCACCCAACATGCACGCTTTGATAATGGTTGTTTAAATGGTCTATACTTTGTTTGGGCATGAATTTGGTACTGCATGATTTCTTTGCATCTGAACTTGCCTGTTCGTCCTTATGGTTTGCATAGTTGTTATTTTCACTGCTGAAATTCCTGCATTATGAATATTGTTAAATGAAATTTTGCTGCTACATTGGAAGTTGTGTTATCTCTTGTCTTTTAGGAAATCCGACACTACGCACACACACATCTAACCTATGCTGATGAGAGTAGATGCATTCATTGTAATATCTTGAATTTTATGCTGATGTATTATGGGTATAATTCCACCCGTATTAAGATAAAGTACTAGCTGAAATGTATAGAATATAACCCATGTTGGGTTGGTCAGCAAACTGAGATTCCTTAGGGTGGTCCGTTGGTTGGACCATCCTGTGACTAGGCAGACTGGTTTGAGCGGACGTGAATGGGCAACACTAGTGAGACTACATGGGTTGCCTGTACCTGATGTCGTACTATACGTGCCTACCTAAACTTATGCGACCTAGTCCACCGACTGACCAACCATGCTTGTTAACTACGCTTGATCACGCTTATTTGGAACCTGAAACACCCCTCGCCACTGACGCCCATTAACAACAGTTAAGAACTGATCCACAGTCTCGTAAGCCGGGCATGGTGGAATGAGATACTATGTCCGAGCTCATCAACGCCTGATCCGGAGAGCTGTCGGCCTACGCTGGGGTGATGAGCCTCCCCGTAGTGACTGCGAGCGATCCCGCTTCCAGCACTCCTCACATGCTTGCAATCGGGGGTGAGGAACCTGATGGGATCAAGGATCGTGGGATCCTAGCCTCGCACGTTGAGGGGTCATGGCCTTGTAAATAGATTAGAGTATTGATATCGTCGGGTGTACCGGTTTCCCCAGCCTGCTGGATGAACGGACTTAATTAAAAACTCGGCTAACAAGTCTCAATGGCATTGCATTAGTTAGGCTAGCGACTTGGCAATTGAGGTCGCAATGAGGGAGCATTGGTCATGCGCTATCGTTAGATGAAGTTGCACGAGGGAGTGTTGTTGTGAGGTCATGCATCATACCATAATTCATGCACATGCATTAACAATATTAGATAGGAGTGTGTGAATGTATGTTTTTCATTAAATTCATCATAGAAGTGATACTTAATGTAACTTATTGCTAATGGTATCCACTGAGTTGATCACTCACTCCCACTCTGGGATGGTGTTTTAAAACACCAACCAGACTCTTTAGTAAATGCAGGTGATATAGAGCTCGACGATCCGAGCGGAGCGAGCTTAGAAGAGGAAGAAGAACTTTCCTACTTCCAGCTTATGGGCGGGTCGCCTAAGACGTAGCGGTCTGACTTTAGGCTATTGAGTGGACGACTTAGTGCACCATTCTTTTGGACTTTCTATATATGAATTTTGTCGGGCGACGCCATGTGCGACCCGTTTGATATTTTGTAGATTCATACATTTTAGCTGTTTTCTTTTCAGTAGAGTAGATGTGGTTGTGGTTTATGTTCCAGTTGATTCCATTTCTGCTCATTTAAATTGAGATTATATGCAAATCACTAAAATTGGATTATAGTGACATCCGAGAACTTGGAGGTCGAGTATGTGCACGACCTCCAAATTTCAGGGTGTTATAGGTTGGTGTCAAAGCAATGGTTTGGAATCAATTGGGCCCTGGATCATGAACTCACTAATGCATCCGTTGACGTAGGAGGGAGCATAATAGTGATATTGAAACAATAGAACCTATAGAACCTACCCTAAGTGCTCCGAATCGTCAAATCTTAGATGGAAGATCTAACTTCCAGAGGGTTTGGCCTAAGGAGAGAGAGAGAGAGAGAGAGAGAGAGAGAGGACGATATTATAATTAGATCTAGAACTTGAAGTACCTTTCGCTTCGGGTTCGGAGGGTCGGATACTCCTGCACTTCTGATGAAGTATCGTCTGGCCCACAGGTGCCGTTGGACCTGTAGATCCAACTCAAATAGTTAGGCTCAGGAGGTGGATCATTAGGTGAGTTTATGATGGCCAAATAGTGGCCTTTGGGTCTAATGGGTCATCGCCAACCTAGATCGGACATTACTGAATCGTTTGGGGAGCGATAAATGCTCCTAGAGAGGAAATTTAGTGAGAACGAGGAGAGACCGAGGTCGCATGACATGTGGCCCACGTCCGGAGAGTGTTACCCATACTCGGGAGGCCAAAACAATTATATTATCTATAGTTGCTTGTTTTTTTCCCCCTCTATTACTTGTTTGATCTATCTGAGATTGCTTCTGTGCATGTGAAGAGGTTTCAACACCCAACATGCAATATTGTAGGAATAGATTAAATGTCAATGACTCTTACTGGATTTCGATCAATTAAGTTCTTACTTAGGTGATCACATCTCTTTGATTACATCCTGTTAACCGTTCACCTCGATCATATTTTCTTATAGACAGATCAAGTATTTATCTCTCATTTATTTACTTTTTAGTTTATTTTGATATTCTGTTAATTATAATGAGCTATATATTCAATCATTAATAAAAATTGGTATTGTTTAGTTGTTATTTATTTATTTATTTATCTTTAATTTTTTGTGAAATTAAATTGTAATTATTGGTGAAAGAAAAGTCGTGAAGGCATAAGGTAAAAATAATCCATTAGAGAGGACTAATCCTAACCCTTCCTTAAATCACTCGATCACTGATAATGATCAATGGCTGGTTTGATAGCTTGGCTTTTGAATCCCAATCCTACACATTAGTTTCAGTGTGAGGGCACATCTTTCAATCAAATATTGAGTTGAGTATGACTCTAGCATGCTTGCATATTATAATTACACACAAAATCTAAATACATGCCCTCAATCATACATATAACCTTGCATTTGATTGAATTACCTAAACAATAGATACTTATGTTCTTAATCTTTGTCCGTCGCCAAGCAAGCATTCAAATAAAGAAATGTTTGTAATTGAGTAAATAGCTCTATATATGAATGAAGGGATTAGATCAGATTGGAAAATGAAAAGATTTACACAAGCTATAAATTTTCGTCACCACTTTGTCCAACATCATTAGGTATGAATTGTCAAATGCATACAACTCAGATCAATCAGTGAAATGGTACAAGTCAATCCCATGGGATTTGTTTCCAAAGCAGTTAGAAACAATTTCAATCGCCATCAACCGATAAGATAACATCAATAACATAAATAACGCTGAAAATCAATGGATCAAATCAAATCAGAAAATGAAATGACTTGTGTAAGTCATACATGTCGTCACCACCTTCGGCATTATGTCAGATATTTGCAAGTCAAGTCGGCTAGTGAAATGGTATGAATCAATCTGACTAGATTCATTTTCAATCCTAGTAAAAATAATTTCAATCACAATAAGAAAACATAGATAACGTAAATAACTCTAAAAATTAACGGTCCAGATCAAACAGAAAAATGAAAAGATTTGTATAAGAGATGCATTTCATCACCACCTTGTGAGAAATCGTTAGATACTTGCAATTCAAGTGAACTGGTGAAATAGTATGAATCAATCCGATGGGGGGTCCATTTCCAACCCTAGTAGAAATCGTTTCAATCACAATAACATAACAAAATAATATCGATCCGACCGTAAATCATGGGCCACTAAATTCTGAGCTGAACATGAGACAGAGACACTGGATGGAGCTTCTGAAGGACTATGATTTTGACCTCCAGTACCACCCAGGCAAGGCGAACGTGGTGGTGGATGCCCTCAGCAGTCAGCCACGAGGACTGGTGGCACATATGATGATTCAGGAGTGGAGGATGCTCGAGGATATAGCAGAGTACGACTTTGATTTTGGTTTGCGGTCTTCTATCATTCAGTTATCGAGCCTGTCGATTCAACCCTCTCTTGTCGCAAGGGTGATCGAGGCTCAGCAGACAGATGAGTCATTACAGGATTACCGAGAAGAGCCAGCATCTGAGAGTCAGACAGATTGGCAGATTGGTTCTGATGGTGGACTTCGCTTCAGAGGCCGATTGTTTGTCCTGGATATTCCCGAGTTGCGCAGAGATCTTATGACCGAGGCACATCGATCACGGTTTTCTATCCACCCTAGCTCGACGAAGATGTATCGTGATATGAGGTGACAGTATTTTTAGGCAGGGATGAAGCGTCAGATTGCCAGTTTTGTGGCCGAGTGTGACACATGCTAGTGTATCAAGGCTGATCATCAGAGACCTCCTGGTCTATTGTAGCCGTTGAGCGTCCCGATGTGGAAGTGGGAGCACGTATCTACAGATTTCATTATGGGTTTGCCGAGGATTCAGCGTGGTCATGACGCTATCTAGGTTGTCGTGAATCGCCTGACGAAGTCGGCGCACTTTCTTACGATTCATGCGACTTGGCCTTTGGATCGGCTTGCGAGGTTATTCATTGAGGAGATTGTGAGACTGCACGGTGTTCCAGTCTCGATCGTTTCTGACCGAGACCCGAGATTCACGTCTCAGTTTTGGAGGAGCTTTCAAAGAGCCATGGGCACTGATTTGTAGCTCAGCACCACGTATCATCCGCAGACCGATGGCCAGACCGAGAGGGTCAACCAGATCCTTGAGGATATGCTTCGGGCCTGCGTGATTGATTTCAAGGGTAGCTGGGATGAGCATCTGCGATTGGCTGAGTTCGCATACAACAACAGCTATCAGGCGAACCTTGGCATGACTCCTTTTGAGGCATTGTATGGCAGACCATGCAGATCTCTGAGTTGTTGGACCGAGGTTGGAAAGCGGCTTCTCCTAGGTCCCGAGCTTGTGCAGGAGACATCAGAGGTTATCGATATCATCAGGCAGAGGATGCGCACAGCTCAGAGCCGGCAGAAGAGTTTTGCTGATCGCCGGCGTCGTCCCTTGGAGTTTGATGTAGGAGACCATGTGTATCTCAAGGTCTCACCCATGAAGGGCATAGTTCGATTTAGAGCGAAGGGCAAGCTTGCCCGAGATTCATTGGACCTTTCGAGCTCACTGAACACATTGGCGCCGTGGCCTATCGGTTTGCCTTACCATCTCAGTTATCTTTCGTTCACAACATTTTTCATGTCTCTATGTTGAGAAAATGTGGGTCAGACGTAGTTCCTGTTATTGATTGGCAGTCGTTGGAGGTTCGTGAGGACGCTTCCTACATTAAGCAGCCAGTTCGTATCCTTGATCGGAAGGAGCAGGTCCTTCGGACCAAGGTTATTCCCTTGGTGAAGGTTCAGTGGAGTCACCATTCCGTTGATGAGGCGTCTTAGGAGCCCGAGGTTGAAATTCAAGAGCGCTATCCTCATCTCTTTGATGATTGATCATATGTTGTATCTTGTATGTTGCCTTCAATTTTATTGATGATGCCTTGTTTCCTCTTCTATCAAGAGTTAAGTCTGCTTGTATTGATTGTGTAAATTTTGAGGACGAAATTTTTATTTGGAGGGGAGAGCTGTAAGATCCATGTCCCAGTCCGTACCGTTCTGTTAGCTTCCGCGGTCCTTCCGGTCGAATTCCGGCAACCTTCGCACCATAACCGACGTTTGCACGCGATCCTAAGTCAGGTCCCGCACACCGATGTCGGCTCAATCCGAAACCTATATCTTGGCGACCGCGTTATCGCCGCGGTTCCAACGCCGCAACTCGCGCACCGAACCGATACCCATGTTAGAAGATGTCGATCTACGTTTATTCAGAAGAAACGTCACGCGTTGCGAATCTCGAGGGAATCTCTACAATATGTCCCATCAATCAATCAATCAATCAATGTCAAGTACAACCATACCTCAAGTACAACAACTCATCCCTACTTTTTCAAAAGTCCACTCTCTTTCCACCTCACCATTCCTCTTTTTCCCATTTTCAACAACAACCATACCCCTTTTACAAATTTTCAACCCAACCCATCACCCATCACACCTCACCCATTCATATCATCTCTCTCTCTCTCATTTCTCAAATCTCCTAAGCAACTCAAGCCTCACACGTCCAAACCTTCTCTCCCAAACCACAAGTGTGGTCCACCTTCACATCTTCCATCTACACCCTCTCATCTCTCATCCACACCATCAATCTTCCATCAACCTCCATCAAAAGGCAAGCTAGGGAGCATTGGAGTCTAAGGGACCAAGAAGAAGGAAGATAAGGTGGGTGATCTTTGAGTTTTCACCATTGATTCCTGATTTGGGGGCCCACTTGTTGGTGGGACCCATTTTGATGTATATGATTAAACCAAGAGGGGCCCATAGTGGCGGGGTCCCTCCACTCTACCGATCTCTCTCTATTGTTCTCTTTTTTTTTCTCTCTCTCCCTTTGTGATGGTGTGGATCCCACGAACATGTGTTATATCTACCCCGTCCATCTACATCAGACGGTGTGGCCCACCCTATTGCAGGTGATGATCCACACCATCCACTGTTTGGATGGGTCCAATACATCCCTCTTTCTATATGTTATATTTTATATAATATATATAATATATATTATATAATATGTATTGTATATATATATTTTAAGATAGACATTATATGTATTTATGTTAGTGGGCCATGTTCACGTGGGACCCACCACAATAGTGTGTTTACATATGCCGTCCAGCGTCCCTGGACGCTGGACGTTGGCGAACAGTGGAGTGTAAACTGGCATGGGTGTGCACTAGCGGGCTAGCCAAAGAGAAGGGAGTGGTGGGCCACCCATGCAGGCCCCACCTTGATGTTTTTATATAATCCAGGCCATCCATCCTCTTCCTCAGATCATTTTAGGCGTTAAGCCGAAGAATGATCTCAATCTGAACTTATGGTGGGCCATAGCATAGCGAACAAGTTTCCTACCATTGAAATACACCCCGATGTTGCTGTACATCAGAAAACTATTCAATATTGGTCTCGATAGATTTGTATCGAGCCACAGGGGCCAATGGCTGGTGTGGATCTTGCTGATGCGGGCCCCGCCTGTGAAAAATCGCAGAAAAATAATATTTTCAAAAAAAAAAAACAGCAGGCAGCGCCTGCGCTGGACTGCCTGACGGACGGACCGAGCAGGGCCCTCACGGCCCAACTGTGGGCCCCACCTTGATGCGTTTCGGCCATCAACACCATGCATTTGATGGGTCCCCTCAGACCACGTGTCCACCCCAAAAATCGGCCTTATGTGGAACTCATGTGGACCACACCATTTAAAATCATGTGAAGACATGCCAAAACATATAAAATCACTTGGTGGGGCCTACCTGAGTTTTGGATGTTGCTGAAATTTGGTCTGGACCGTCAGCCAGGTGGGACACATATAATGGGTGGGCTGGATTTGTGAACCACATTTCGGTGGGCCCCACGTCCACCCCCAGGTCCAGGTGACCTTATAAACAGGTTGGACGTCAAATAAATGTCACGGTGGGCTCCCTGCCCACGTGACCTCATCAACAGGTTAGATGAAAAATAAACATTACGGTGGGCCCCTCCCTGACCGCGTGGCCCTGTGAACGGGTTGGGTGCAAATAAACATTCCAGTGGGCCCCTGGTCCACACGACCCTATCAACAGGTTGTATGGAAAATAAACATTACAGTGGGCTCAAGTTGAGTGGAAAATAAACATTTCAATGGGCCCAGGTTGGGCCCCAGGTCTGAGTGACCTTGTTAATGGGATGGATGGAAAATAAACATTATGGTAGGCCCACTTGGGACCCACTTAAGTATGTATTCCACACCCTCCATTAGTGTGGGCCCCACCATGATGCATGTGTTTCATCCAAACCGTCCAATCATTTGGAAAATATTTTAATGCCATGTGATAAGGCCCATCTTGGTATGTTTGTGGGCCGTCCGTTGAGGCCCACCTTGATACATACAAGGCCCACCTTGATTTGTATAAGGCCCATATTATGAGGCCCATTGTGATGTATGCAAAGCCTATGTGACTAGGCCCATGTTGATGCATTTGTGGCCCGTCATTGAAAGCCCACCTTGATATATGTGAGACCCATGTATGAGGCCATTTGATGTATTAGAGGCCCATGGGTCGAGGCCCAATAGGACGTACATAATGTCCCTTGTAGTGTGACTCCACCATAGCATATGTATTGACATTCATAACGAGCCACGCCTTGGGAGCAATGCTGATTTGACGTCCACATTGAATGGATAATGTTGGTTAAATGTCCACATTATAACTCTCCCTAAGGCCCATTAATAGGCCCATACCTGTAATGTGTAGGCCGTCTAGGCCCATCTTCGTTTTGATCAGAGCCCATCTCTTTATACATGTTTAATATAGTATAGATCCATGATTCATGATCATTCGCATCATACGCATGCCTGATGTGAGGAGTGACCGATCATAGCATATGCCTTCGGGCGGACTGTTTATGGGCTCCCTGATAGGCGGAGTTGCCCCATATAAGTGCATGGTACACGTAGGACTGTTGCATGATTGGTAGTATGACTCATGCACTTGCATTTGTGTGATTGTAGTTACTGTATGCCCTAGCGACATCAGGGCCATAGCCTCCACAGACATATCGTGGATAGCAAGATTGGATACCGAAAATATTTGGCTCTAACATACGGGCGCCATAGATGTCCCTGGGTGAAAATTTCTAAATCCGATGGTACCAGAGGATGACTCCAACGTCGAGACCAAGTGGATACGTGAGCGCGTGAGGGCCGTATACCAGTAGGTTGCATCTTCCACTGTGTCGTGGTCGGTTCGAAAGGGGTGTGACCTTACCCGCCTGAGTGAGGGGGCAATTTCTAGGTTGAGTTTGACCAGCTTGAGGAATTGGTCCGTTATCGACGAGCCGGGCCCGATATTGGCAGGCGGATAGTGAGGTCTCTTCCACCCTCCCAGTTGTGCACTCGGATAGGGGCGGCAAGCTGGCGTAGAGTGTACTTGATCCCGGTGATTATCCATACTGAGAACCGTACTGATTTGATGCTCTAGTGGGAGCTGCATTGATATGTGGATGAGGATTGACATGCTTGACTTGCATTTTGCATCGTATGGCCTTGATGAGGTCGATCGCATTCATGTTTTGCACTGCATGGCCTTAGTACGGCTGATTGCATTCATGTATTCATCACCATGATTCCGCGTTACTCTGACCTTGCATTCTGAGCATGCTTATATTGCACACACACTTGCACCACCCTCTAAGCTTTCTATAAGCTTATGCACGATTGATGCGTGCAGGTGACGCCAGGACGCAGCCGTAGCCTCGTCAGAGTTGGAGCGTGCAGTCGAGCTTTTGGAGTTCCTGTTATTATTATCACCTTGTATTTTCCTTTTTATATGCATTGTACTCAAAAGTTTTTTATCATAATGAATTTTATGGTGACGTTCTTATGGTTACTGTTGGTGGGTTATGCTTTTGGTTATGGTCATTATAGTTAAACTGATGATTTGAAATCCTCCTTGTAGCATCCCAAGATCAGAACCTGGTGTATGGGTGCCGGGAGCCGAGAATGGGGTACTACGGAGGCTGTCGGTGCCAGATTCGGCGATCGAGAATTTTGTGAGCCCGGTTACTAAGTTTGGGGCGTGACAACATGTAAATGGTTGCATCTGTTTGATTTTCAAGTATTGACGGGGTTTTCCTCCTTAGTTCAGAGGAGAGGTATCGCAGTGTCCTTATATGACTCTAATTCCTCTGCTTATCCGCAGTTTCCTTATTTGAGTCTAATTTCTCTGGTTCTCTATTTAAAGGCGTTCCAAAACGGGATTAGGGTATTGTATTTTAAGGGGTTTTCTCTACAAGGTGAGAGAGAAAGAGAGAGAAAAGAGATAGAAGAAGCTGTAGAAGGAAGTCGACGTCTTAGCGCTTCTATGTCCTCGTGATCGGTGAGATCTCTCTGGTTTTCTTTTATTCTCTTATTGTTTATCCACTCCTGCATGAGTGAAGAAGGTTGTAACGTTCTACTTTATAGTGGATTGTTAATCTAGATAAGGTCCCGTCGTTTTTACCTCTTTGAGGGTTTTTCATGTAAAAATCTCTTGTGTGGTGTGTGATTGATGCTTTGATTTATTTCATTACTTTATTCCATAATTTTGGTTTGTTCTCGGAGGCTAGATGCTAAGGTTTTGTACAAGACTCCCAATAAAGTGGTATCAGAGAGAAGTTCATTGAACGGGTAGGATCGGTTTTGAATTATGAAAGGTGGCTCATCAAGGATGATTAGCCTCAATGGTTCTAACTGGACCATATGGAAGGCTAAGATGGAGGACTTGCTTTATTGCAAGGACCTATATTCTCCAATTTTAGGCATATCAGCAAAATCCAAGCATATGTCTGATGATGATTGGAAGAAGATGGACCGAAAGGCAGTGGGGTTTATTAGACAATGGTTGGATGATTCTGTGTTCCACCATGTGTTTACAGAGACCTCAACCACTAGCCTATGGCTGAAATTAGAAGGGCTATATGAGAGGAAGACAGCCGATAATAAAAAAATTTTGATAAGGCGACTTGTGAATCTCAAGTTCAAGAATGGTGGTTCTGTGGCTGAGCACATGAATGAGGTCAGCAATATAGTGAACCAACTCTCCTCTATGAAGATGGTCCTGGATGATGAATTACAAGCTTTACTTTTGCTTAGTTCATTACCTGACAGTTGAGAGACATTGGTGGTGTCTCTAAGTAACTCCGCGCCAGACAGAAAGATATCCATGGAACATGTAACTAGCTGTCTCTTCAATGAAGAGACAATGAGAAAATCTCAGGGGTCTTCTCAGCAAGAGGCCCTTGTGACACAAGAACAGGGGAGAGGAAAGAACAGGAAAGGCGAGAAGGCCTGAGATAAATCAAGAGGTAAGTTGAGCACCAGGAAGGATATTGAATGCTGGAATCGTGGTAAGAAGGGCCACTATAAGCATGAATGTCGTAAGGCTAAGAACGATAAGAAAGGAAAAAGAAAAGAGAAGGAAGATGAATCAGATTCCACTGCGGTTGCTTCAGATGGCGAAGTTGTAATTGTTCTTTCTGCAGATCATGATGTATGTCTCACGGCTACGAGTCAGGACACCGACTAGGTGATTGACTCAGGAGCTTTTCATGCGACTCCAAGCAGGAATTTCTTCACAAGCTACAAGTCAGGTGACTATCGGAACGTGAAGATAGGAAATTCTGGCATATCTAAGATCGTAGGAGTCGGTGATATTTGTGTGAAGACCAATGTGGGTTGCACATTGGTTCTTAAGGATGTGAGGCATATCCCAGACCTTTGCCTCAACTTGATGTCGACAAGAAGGTTGGATGATGATGGCTATGAAAGCCGATTTGCTGGTGGGTGATGGAAGCTCATCAAGGGTTCGTTAATCGTAGCCAGAGGAAAGAAGTATTGCACCCTTTACAAGGCAAGTGTCAGTATGTACAAGGGTGGGTTGAACGTAGCGGAAGATTCAGCTATTGACATATGGCACAGACGTCTAGGCCACATGAGTGAAAAAGGGTTTCAGCTAGTAGCAAGGAAGCGACTCCTTCCAGACGTGACAGGTACACCTCTCAAAACCTATATTGATTGTTTATCAAGGAAACAACATAAAGTTTCATTTATTAAAACTGTTTCTCATGTTAATAAAGTGCATGCATTAGATTTAATTTATTCTGATATTTGTGGTCCTATGAGGACAAAAACCTTGGGTGGGGCATTCTATTTTGTCACTTTTATAAATGATGCATCTAGGAGGGTTTGGGTTTATGCTTTGAAATCTAAGGACGAGGTCTTTGGTGTGTTTAAATTATTTCATGCTATGGTCGAGAGAGAGAGAAATGTAGATCGTTGAAGTGCATTCGCACTAACAATGGAGGTGAATATGTCGGTGACTTTCATGAGTATTGTAAGTCCCTAGGTATACGGCATGAACATACGGTTCCCAAGACCCTCTAGCATAATGATGTAGCTGAGCGAATGAATCGCACCATTATTGAGAGAATCAGATGCATGTTATCCCATGCGAAGTTGCCCAAGACATTTTGGGGAGAAGCAATGCACACGGTGGTGTATCTGATAAATAGGTCTTCATCAGCCCCGTTGAATGGAGAAGTGCCTGAGAAGGTGTGGATCGGATAGGATCCATCGTACAGTTATCTCAGGGTGTTTGGATGCAGGGCATCCGTTCACGTACCAAAGGACGAGAGGTCTAAGCTCGATATGAAGATTAGACAGTGTGTGTTCTTGAGATACGGTAATGAAAAATTCGGTTACAGATTTTGGGATCCGATCGAGAAGAAGCTTGTCAGGAGCAGGGATGTAGTTTTCTTTGAAGATCAGTGTATAGAAGACATTAGTAAGCCAGAGAAGAACCAGCCTAGTTCAGGTGAGCTAGAGGACATGGATCCGATTATTCCTCCCGTGGTGCCTGATGACGGGGGAGTACAGCAAGGTGCAAAGGACGAGGGAGTTCCTTTAAAAGATGGACCAGGAGAGAAGCCCCCACTTGATTCACCTGTTGAGCCACAGGTGAGGACGTCATCTAGGGACAGACAGTCATCCAAGAGGTACTCACCGCATGACTACATTATATTGACTGATGGGGGAGAGCCAGAAGATTATTCTAAGGCCCTAGCCTACGAGCATAAGAGGGAGTAGTTGAAAGTTATGCAAGAGGAGATGAAATCCTTGTATAAGAACCACACCTATGATATGGTGAAATTGCCTAAGGGCAAGAAATCTTTGAGCAACAAGTGGGTGTTCAGAAAGAAGGTTGAGCAGAAGAGTTACATACAAGGTTCAAGGCCAGACTTGTGGTAAAAGAGTTTGGTCAGAGGAAAGGTATAGACTTCGAGGAGATATTCTCACCAGTGTTGAAGATGACATCCATAAGGGTGTTGCTTGGGTTAGCGGTTAGAAAGGATCCGGAGATAGAATAATTAGATGTTAAAACTGTCTTCCTCCATGGTGACCTGGAAGAAGAGATCTACATGCACTAACCAAAGGGGTTCGAAGTCAAAGGCAAAGAGCATTTGGTGTGTAGGCTGAGGAATAGCTTGTATGGGCTGAAACAAGCTCCACGACAATGGTATAAGAAGTTTGACTCGTTTATATTGAAGCATGGGTATGCCAGAACAGAGTCGAACCACTGTGTGTTCACAAGCAAGTTCTTAGATGGTGATTTCTTAGTTCTGCTGTTATACGTTGATAACATGCTCATCATAGGAAAAGACATCAAGAAGATCGACAGGCTGAAACAGGAGTTGGGCAAGTCTTTTGTGATGAAAGACTTAGGCCCGGTTAAACAGATCCTAGGAATGGAGATAACTCGTGACAGAAGCAGCAGGAAGCTTTGGCTATCACAAGAGTGATATATTGAGAAAGTCCTAAAGCGGTTCAATATGAATACAGCGAAGCCGGTCAGTACTCCACTAGATGGTCACTTCAGATTGAGCGATAGGAAGTGTCCCAAGACAAAGGTAGAGGTGGAAGAGATGCAGAAGATACCATACACGTTAGCTGTAGGAAGTTTGATGTATGTTATGGTATGTACACGCCCACACATAGCATATGCGGTTGGTGTTGTCAACCGGTATCTCATCAATTCTGGTAAAGAGCATTGGGCAGTAGTGAAATGGATACTGCGGTATTTAAGAGGCTCATCCAGGTTGAGCCTATGCTATGGTGACGGGAAACCTGTGTTAGAGGGCTACACAGATGCAGATATGGTAGGCAATATAGACTTCAAGAAGTCTACATCGGGGTTCATGTTCACGTTTGCAGGGAGAGCGGTTTCTTGGCAAAGCAAGCTACAGAAGATTGTAGCATTGTTGACGACAGAGGCTGAGTACATTGCAGTCACAGAGGCATGTAAAAAGATGCTTTGGATGAAGAAGTTCCTACAGGAACTTAGCCTGAAGCAGGAGCAGCACGTGATCTATTGCGATAGTCAGAGTGCTATATACTTGAGCAAGAATCTAAGTCAACATTCCAAGTCAAAGCACATAGAGATTCGGTATCACTAGATCAGGGATACTTTTGAATAGAAGGTGTTACAGCTTGAGAAGGTCCACACAGACGATAATGGGTCAGACATGATGACCAAGGCTTTGCTCAAGGGCAAGTTTGAGGTTTGTAGAAACCTGGCTGGCTTGAAGAATACGAATTCCTCCTGAGTCAGAAAGGGGGAGATTTGATGGGGTTTTCCTTCTCAGTTTAGAGGAGAGGTAGCGTAGTGTCCTTATGTGATTCTAATTCCTCCGCTTATGCACAGTTTTCTTATTTGAGTCTAATTCCTCCGGTTCTCTATTTAAGGGGTTCCAAAACGGGATTAGGGTATTGTATTTTAAGGGGTTTTCTCTCCAAGGTAAGAGAGAAAGAGAGAGAAAAGAGAGAGATGAAGCTTGTGAAAGGGAGTCGACGTCTCAGCGCTTCTACGTCCTCGTGATCGGTGAGATCTCTCTGGTTTTCTTTTATTCTCTTATTGTTTATCCACTCCTGCGTGAGTGAAGAAGGTTGTAATATTCTACTTCATAGTGGATTGTTAATCTGGACGAGGTCCTGTGGTTTTTACCTCTTTGAGAGTTTTCCACGTAAAAATCTCGTGTGGTGTGTGATTGATGCTTTGATTTATTTCATTACTTTATCCCATAATTCTGGTTTGTTCTGGGAGGCTAGATCCTAAGGTTTTGTGCAAGGCCCCCAACAGGTATCTTTGGCGTGGGAAGCACACGTTCGCTATTGCACGCGGTAAACACCACCAAAGTATTTATGAGAAGGCTGATGCGATCAAAAGAAGGAAGCGCTATGCTCAGCCGCTGATCGATCTTCACATGAAAATATACCGTTACGAGGGTATGGAACCATGGAATCCAATGAAAATACACTCAGTGGTAAGAGAAGGAAACTCCTAGCACATTTCCCTTGCTTATTTGGCCACAGTATAAATAAAAGATATTATTAATCCATAGTACTAAAACTCATTGAATCTACTTGCAACTTGGGCTTTAGACTGATTTGGTTTAATTTACAATTTAAAAGAAATTTTGAAGTCGATAAAAATTGCAATTTTAAAGAGAGCCTGGTTTCTTTGGGGGAAAAGGCTTGAGGACGATTGCCATACCACCATTTATATTAAATTTGAAAGAAAAGAATTCTCAAAATTTTAATATTTTATATTATACTAATAAATGTGGTCCTAATGAAGATTCGGGTCAGTCTATCAAGCCAACCCATCGACTCAGCTGGGCATTACGTTGAGTCAGGTTTTCCAGTTTCCAAACAACAATTGATGCAGTGTCAAAATGCAGATGTGCCAGAGGGGGCCGTCATCATACGGGAGCATACGCCTTAAATGATCTTTTCAGCTGCCTGTGGTTCAATGAAGTCAACCTCTTCACCCCGAGGGATCAGCTAAGCTTTGGCTACGTTGTGTACAGGTTAGGCAGGTCCTTCATGTTCTTTTTGTTTCGTAACTGTGAGTACAATTCGCTGTTCATATTGCACAAGCATACCAGGGAGCATTCATCTGTGGTCGAGTGGGTGAAGTCCTTGGATGAGTTTCAAGGGAATGCCACTGGACTGAAAGAGAGTGTGGGGGGGTGGGGTGTGTGTGGTTGGTTTGGGCCTTTGGACTCCTTACCCTGGAGACCTGAAATCAGTTGTAATTCCACCTGTTCCAAGGGCATCACAAGCAGGCTAATGAACAAAGAAACATGCATTTTTTTTAATTTTTTTTTTCCTTCCAGAGTTCTTTTAATATCATGTTGGTGTGTTTTAAGCCTTCTCTACCCATCAAGAAGCTCTTGATATTTTGGTTGAGCTTGTTTTTGCTTGAGGTACTGCAAAGTACAGAGAGATGCTAGGGCTACTTGTGCTTGTGGGCTCTCCTGTCGTCAGGAACATGTGTTGGAGATCTGGTCCAATTGGCCCCACTATTTTACATATCTTGGCTGCCAAAATCAGCTTCGTCCAGTTATCAGTTGGCTGTCTTTGCATGTTGAAGGTTGACCGTGGGTCAAATCTTTTTAGAACCATCCATTTACAAGTGTGGCCTTCCCGATGAGTGTGGCTGGTCTGATTTTTCAGGCGAGGGCAGGGACAGTTGGGGGCCAACCCACAAATTGAATTGCTTGGAACAGTACTACAGGTGCCGCCTTGGCACCTGCTCATGCAAGTAGCCCTTGCAGGGCTCTTACAAAAGCTGTTCCACACCTTAAGCATGTTTTAAGATGGATTAGTAATTGAATGACCAAAAAGAACCAAGTCGCTGTGCAATCTTACAAAAATCTCATAAATCAAGTGAAATTACACTAGAGGTTTTCTGATGGGAATGAGGGTCCAGTTAAATGTTCAATAGCTATTTCCCCCTCCACTGCAGGTGGGCCATGCGCTAATGGTTTGCTCTCCATTAAATGGGTCAGAACCTATTGATTTGGGGTTATGTTTTAGAACAGCTATGCTCATTCGAATTGATTTCTACTTGATGAAGAATTTATGTGATGACACTATGGGATTCACCTTGACTGAAATGCACATTGTCTTCGGTTTACCCCCATCTAGCTAACCCATTTTATTGCCAACTTATCATCCGCCACACATCGAAGTCTTGTAAAAGGTGGGTGCCTCCTTTAAAACTTATTAGGTGGGCCATACATGTGCAGGGAGATGATTTTTTTTTTTTTTTCCATTGAGTTCATACAGTTACGGTGTGGCTGCCACTTGATGCATGGTTCACAGGTGATCTTCATGGGTCACAGGTGATCTTCACGATGGCATCAACCTTTGAATCATGTCTGCATTGCATGGCATCTCTTACATAATTCACATACGCATGGTATCGTTGCCCAAATTCTCCATTAAAAATATTATTGTGAAATGACAGTGGAAGGGAACCCTTTGCCATTTGTCTCTAACATTCCATGCGACATGGCAAATGTTCTGTATCATTAATGTAGTGGTCACTGTGAGGGTGAGCAATAGCCCAAAGTCATGTCAGGTGGCATTATCCTCGTGACCGGACCAACGGCTGCAAATGGAGGATGGAGTCGATAATGGCTGTCCCTATTACCGAAATACTGTATATTTTTATTTGCGATCATCAAAACACACCTCTAATGGGACGTGGATTTCCGGCAAAAGCCTTTGGCCGGAAGTTCCCGTGCCTTAACCTAGGTGGCCCACCGTGATGTTTGTGAGAAATCCATGCCGTCCATCTGTTTTGTGAGATCATTTACGAACATAAGGCCAAAAAGGAGCCCAATCCAATACTCAAGTGTGTCGAAAACGTGAGGATTGAAAGTCCACGGGTTGAAATATTCACGGGGCCAGAAGTTTTGAATCAGGCCAATATTTGTGTTTTCAGTTCATCCCAGTAGGAGTGATGCTATGAACGGTATGGATAGCATGTAAACATCACTGTCAACCCCAGGCAGGTTTCAACGGTAGTAATTTCCCTACCCACGAATCCTTTAGTGCAGCCCACTTAGTCTTGGATCCTGCTCACTTTTGGTCTAAAGTCCTAAAATGAGCTCAAAAAACGGATGGTTAGGGTGGATTTCTCAGAGATATCACGGTGGCCCACGTAGGTTTCCAGCTTAAGAACTTCCTCCCAAAGGCTTTCACAGATGGTCCACACAATAATCGGAGCCCATCAGAACAGGGCCACCAGGATGTAGGTTTGTGTGCAAAACCACCACGGTGTATCTTTTATCACACCCGTTAATCAAGTGTAACTCACCAGGATGAAGAGAAAATACAAAAAATGGGCCTGATCCAAAACTCAGGTAGGCCACACCACGTGAACTGAGATTTAGAAGCAATTTAACGTTGTTTTCGTTGAAGTGGCCCACCTGAGTTTTCCGTCGGCCTGAACTTTTGCATTCAAGGTTAAGATAATGCTTCTCAAATTATGGACGGAGTAGATTTTACATGTACAACATGATGGGCCCACAGATCTAGGGCGTTTTAAGGGCCGCAGAAAACAGGTGTTGTAGACTATTCCCGTCCATACATTTAGTGATAAGCGGGCCCACAATTCCTCGTTCGTACGGATACCACGTGATACAATAAGAGCTCTAATCCAATAGAATTTCTTGTACACCACTGCTGTGCGAATTCATCTGTGGACCCTAGTACCCCTAGCCTTCATCAACAAGGACCGTTGGATGGAAGGAAATCCATCCAATGGTCCTTGTTAACCCAAAATAACCATGGCAATAGCCATCAGCAAGAATTTACATGAGAAGATAATATTATCCATCTGATTTTCTTTTTGAATTTTGACCGCTCATTATTGTTCATTCAATTTATATTAATTGAAAGGTTAGGATTTCTTTATCAGTGTGATTTTAGAGGTATGATCCATACACAATCAGACCCACAATTTGGATGGTCCGGATAGCTCATGTGAGGAGGATGAATCCGGCACACCAGGTGTTTAAACAGTGTAAAACTAACACTGGAGTCTGCACTGATGATAAAGATAGACCACGAACGTTGTTTTCGTCCTCTTTTTTGGGTCATGCAACTTGCAAGTGGTGCTGACATGATATCAATGACCTTTAGGTGATCCAGTACCTTATAAATTCCTTTTTGGGCCCAAGTGGGCCCACCATTGTACAGGTGGAATCCACCATAGAAAACTAACCATGATTGGATATTCCTAGCCATACAGTGAAGGTTAAAGATCTCCCACCGTCGATTTTGTAACATTCAAATGTGCAGTGCAGCATGGACCCTATTCCCCAACGGTCGGCCTTAAACTAGTTGGGCGTGCTGGATTTTGGACCGGTCGATCAGGCCCACCAGTTATATGAAATAAACACGGCCAGGACCATCAATCAGCATCCAAAAGATGAGAGAAGAAGTATCGTGAGGCTGGAAATCACTTTGGTGGTATGCTATTCTAGAGCATAAGACTTTCTTCTAATTTTTCAACTGGATTTACAAAATAAATATCATTTGTAATATTAATAGTATTAAAACATGGTTTTAAATTTAGCAAACCTGGTCTCAACATGAATGGTCAGGATGAAAGATCTCCTGACCGTTGATCCAACGTATTAAGCATACTCTTTCCGCACTTTTAAGTTATAAACATAGTCACCCAATTTAGGTATTCAACTAATTATCGATTCGGGAGACATTTAAATTGTTGGGGAACCGTGGAAACATATAGAGATGAATCAAGCAAAGTAGTGGCAATTGTGCAACCAAGTTTAAATAAGAACAATCCGAATTTTATGTGGAAAAATCTCTTATGGGAAAAAACTATGGCACAAAGCGACAAGTCTGCAGTATGAAAGCAGAAATTACAAGAGATAGGCTGTAACCGATTCGAACAAACCTCGAATCTACTTCATAAGCTCTAGCTATGCCTTTGAAATTCTTAGAAACGATTTAAAAAGCCCTCTCTATAATATAATCTTAATTACACTCGATATATATACTATCATAACCAGAATATGAAATAAATCCCGCACTTATGCAATTATGCGCACATAATGGGACCTTTGACGCCATCGACAACCCTCGATGTCATCGAACTTACTTCAATGACATCGAGTAACAACACTAAAATGTTCCAGCAATCAACATGAATTTTTCAATTTTTTCTGATGGCATCGAGTGGTCTGTCAATGGCATCCACAAACTCTGTTATAGATAGATTTAAGACATCAACAACACAAATATACCCTTCACATACTCACAACACACAAGCAATCAAGCTGATCTTTCCTTACAATAAATTGATAACAACATTGAAATTTTCAATCTTCTCTTCTCATTTCAACCTAAGTACACACAAAATATTCCCTACGACCTGATCGCGCATGCCGCGCTCAAAAACTTCTCTTTCAACACTTTCTTGCATTCTGCAATGCACCTAGCAGTGGTGCAAGGGTTGAGCTCGATCCCAAACGTAGCATGGGCCATGCCATGACCAATGGTCAGGATTTCAAACAACATGATCACTCCCAACACTAACACCAAATGCACCATTTTCTAGCCTTCCATTACAAAACCCAAAATGAACCTTAAACCCTCACTAAATCTAGCTATCCTTGCTATATATACTATGGTTGTTTGGAATGTTACATATATATAGGAAATCTAAGCCTCCAAAAAAGGATTCCCATTAACATGAAAATGAAAATAACTTCTTTTTTTTTTTTTTCCATTTTGATGTGAGTGCACCCACATTAACAAAACTAAGTACCTGGTTCTGTACGTCGATGACATGCTTTTCACCAATCATAATATGTTTAAGATCGACTTACCGAACACTCAATTATTAGGGACATTCAAGATGAAAGATTCGGGGATTGTAAGAAGTATTCTCAACATTAATATACACAAAGATAAGAAGAGGAGTAGGTTATGGTTATCTCAGGCAGAATACATTGGGAAGGTATTGATGAAGTATGAGATAGACAAGGGCAAAGTCGGCCAACATTCCCCACACAACTCATTTTAAGCTTTCTTCGGAACAGTGTCCTAAAACAGATGAAGAAAAGCAAGTTATGTGTCATGTGCCTTATTTAAGCACATGTCTAACATGACAAACATGTGACGCATTTAATTAGTGCGTAAGGCAGGTCATTCTGTGGATGTGATCGCATTCAAAAATTAGGATGGTCTACTCATCTGATCGGACATTTGTGGACGTTAAATATGGACTGGCCATTCTTTTTTACATATTGGTGGCCCGGAGCTTGATTTTTTTCATATGGTGGGCCACCTTGTATGCAGCTTGGTTGTCCCACGAGCTTACCAGGGTGGCATGTGTGGTCTTGAGTGGAAGTGCGTGTGGAGAAGGGGGCATGTTAGATTGACGCAGGAAGGACGTGTTGAGGTCGAGCATTGTCTTCCTTAAGGGACAGTTACTTCAAATCTATGAAGCTTCTTTAGACTCCTCATAGAGATGCTTCAAATTTACGAGGAGAGATAGAAAATAATTCTAATAAAATTTGAAATAAATTGATTGTTGGTATTAAAAAAAATAATAAAAAAAAAAAAAGAAGAAGAAGAAGAAGAAGAGTTTACAAACCTTTAAATAATGTTATGAACCACGGGGAGAAGTTTCGTAATCAAACTACAACTAAAACTCCCATAAATCATGACTTACTATAAATAGTAAACTTACTATTTATAAACATTCATGATATCCAGTACTAGACCTCATGGCTTTTGGCCAAAAATAGTAAGTGTCCTATTTGGCTCAACCATGTTATTTTTCTAATTTTTCGAAGCACTTTTTATGTTGGACACAACTTCTAAAGCCCAACAATGAATAGTTACAATCAAACTAAAACTTACTATAAATATTAAAAATGAAATTAAAATTGATTGTCGACCATTGATCTAATTGAATCTTTCAAATTCGGCATGGCAACCCGGCATAGCGGGGTTGGGTGGCTAAAGTAGCTTCTCCTACCCTAAAATCATATGCAAGTTGGATAACTCATTTCGATTTGCGAGATATGCCCGTTTTAAGTTCGGGACAGTCCGGATCACTTCCGCCTCTAATTTGACCTTCTCTTGTCCATCTTGGCCATGAAATTGTCTGCGACCCACTCTACATCATGGAATAGGGCCAGTGAGAGAGAGACACGAAATGTCAATAGATTGTATTGTTGTCTACACGTGTAGACGATCTATCATGGGGTGAATGGGCCAACCATAATGCTACAGATAATGCACGTGGATTGGGATAATGTAAGTATTTTGAGTGGGCCACCTGTAGTGACTAATCTACAGTGCCGATGAAAGATTGGACCCTGGCCGACTCATCCAGTCTCGAGTCATGACTAGCCCTAGTCGGGGTTGATTCGGCCCCGTGACTCATGGTATCAAACTGGATCCGGTCCAACTGAATCTGAGTCGACTTGGATGGGTCACACAAGATTGTCTGTGTTACTCGCGGAGGACACTCCATCTGTGGAAAAAGCGGGCCCCACCACTGAAATCAAAGGATGGCCAATGGTGTTACTTGGAATATAAATGTGGTCCACTTAATGAGTGGATCGAATATGGCTTAAATGTTTTTCGAAGAATCGCCCACAATTTTTAATATATATGATCTATGCATAATCTTATGAAAATTGGATATAATTTTTTTTTTTTTTATTGCTACTTAGCATCGGCAATGGGTGGAGATGACTATAACTAGAAATTTCAGTCCTCCTCATAGAGGTGGGTGGGCCACTATCATTTCAATGATATTCCGATCGGGCCCAACTTAGACCAATCCTACTTGAGATGGAGGTGCTATGTTATTAGTGGCCTCATTGCACGGTTCAGAGAGCACTTCCAGGTGATGTAAGTGAATGCATATGTTGATTTCGTCTTCGACAAATCCTTCCTAAATCTAACAAAAGCAAAGGTTTTCCTCTAAGACTAGTAAAAGGGATAAACAAATTCCTTACCATCCTTGGTTCAAGAAATTCAATTCATCAAGCATATTGAAACATTTCAAAAGGCTATCGAACACTATGGAATGGCACTATCAGCTTGGAAAATGAAGCTGTTCCAAGAGTCCATTGATTTCTCACTCGAATGATTTAAGTGGAAGCAGCCAACCACTTTTCGAAACCATATGTTCATCCGAGTGAGCCTAACCACTCTCAAATTGATGGGGGGAATCATGGCTAAACACGTTGGAAATACCATAAATGGAACTAGGTATAGGTAAGACTAAAATCCTTCAAATCCAAACTCGAAATAACGTACTGAGATTTCAGCTCGAAGGTTAAATCGAATCCATGACCCTCTCCTATTGAGAGGAGGCACTATCAGACTTTGAACTCAACCCATTCTATCTCTTTAGAGGAAAATAAGAGAGACTTTTTCCCTTTTTTCTCTCATCTACACTTTTACTTCATTTCTTCATTCCCTCCAAATTAGGAAATCAAGCTCAATCAATCGTTTGGGTTATTTACTTCTATCTCCAAACTAATTAGGAGAGGCTGGACGTTAGCCTCTGGCATTTGAACCTGAAGGCCTGTCCCATTAGCACCCCTTAGGAATTGGTAGTGTGCATTTGCTAGCTACTCGGCTTTGGATTGGACTTGGACTTATCAGCTTGGCCCATGTTCCCATCCAAGCCCATCATGTATTTTCAATTGATTTGTCTGGGCTTGGGCTTGGGCTTGGTCTTGGGCTTGGTTCATTTTAGCCCTACCTAGTCCAGACAGGTACGAATTCATGTTTGCATGTGTTCCATTCTATGTACGTGTTGTTCCCTTGTCATCTATCTATTCTTCTATGAATGTGTGACTGCTCGATCAATGGATGAATTATGGACATGATACGAGAACTAGAGATTTAATCAATTCTCTGACATGGTGGGTTGGGCACACTACTAGGCCCAATCATTTTTGGGCTTTTGCATAGGGCTGCTGGCCCATACAGGCTTTGCCACCTCTATTTGATCCTATTAAAATGTGGTAACTCATCTATTTTTGAGCGTGTCATAGGTGTAGGTGGGCCTTATTTTGGAAGGAGTGTGGCCCTATAAACTCATTGATCTGGTGGCTGCCAAATGGATGGTGAAAGAATAGACAACAGTCCAAATCGATCGAAAAATAGATGGTTAAGATAACGCTGCTAGTGAATTTTTTTGATAAGTAACATCCAACAAAGGCCAAGAATTTAGACGGTCCAAATTGACACACTAGTATAAGACGGAAGTGGGCTAGCTCTGAGCAGGTAGGAAATTACAAAAGTTTTGGATCAAGGTGAAAATTGGTCCTGTAGGTTCCATGGGGTACTGCATCACGTTCGGATTTTGGGCTCATGACACCGTGCAAAGGTGGGCAGGTGCCCCGGTAAGCATGCCTCATATATAGAGCTGTACACGAGTCGAGTCGAGCCGAGTATCGCACTACTCGTACTCAGCTCTTAATGCCCGAGTCGTGCTCGTACTCGACTCTACTCGGCCAACGAGCATGGACTCCCTGCTCGTACTCTACTCGCCCGAGTACAAGCCGAGTACGAGTAGATAACGAGTCGAGTCGAGTCCAAGTTTTCGAGGCGAGTTCGAGTACGAGCAGAAATTGGTCAGATTTAAGGCCATCCAAGGTTCATATTTTGGACAAATTTGTGGGCCGTCTAACAGTCCAAAAATTGGACAGATTTAAGGCCATCCTCGTTGTCCAAAATGAACAGATTGTGGGCCTTTCTCAAGGCAAAAAATTGGGTAGATTTGAATCATATTAGACATACAATAATAAAAAGAAAAAGAAAGTATGGATAAGGATTAGGGACTCATACTCTTTGCGGACGAGTAGGGCAGGGACGAGCGTGCAGGGCAAGGATGACGGATGAGTAGGGTAGGGACGAGCGTACAGGGCAGGGACGATGGACGAGTATCTCCACCCTTTGCGTGCAGCGGACCAGCGGTGCAGGGCACCGGACAGGCCACAGGGACGAGAGAGAGAGAGAGAGAGGGAAGAAGAGGGATGGCCGGACAGGGGACAGGGGAGGAGTGAGAGAGAGAGAGAGGGAAGAAGAGGGACGGCCGGCCGGTCGCTGGGGGAGAGAGAAAGAGAGAGAGAGAGAGAGAGAGAGAGAGAGAGAGAGGGAAGGGGGTTTTCGTTTTTGAACGTGCGTTGTTTGAAAACGACCCAGACGAGTAGGGTTTTTTTTTTAAGCGAGTTATATATACCGGTACACAAGTCGAGTACCGAGTCGAGTACTTCTCAACTCGTACTCTACTCGTTTTCTAAACGAGCCTTATAAACCCACTCGTACTCGGCTCAAAATCACACGAGTTGAGTACGAGTCGACTATTCCAAGTCGAGTCGAGCGAGTACTCGAGCCTTAGTCTACTCGTGTACAGCTCTGTTCATATAGCCTATATGCTCAGTTGCACACGAGTTCTCACTAATTCTTTGCCAAACTTTTTGAAAACTCAAGTGAGAACCTAAAATCTGAACGGTCCACGTGATGCAGCACCCCATAAAACCCCCGTGTCCCAACTTTAACTTGATCCAAAACTTTGGTGAGCCATGGAAAAAGAAAACAATTTCCTCTCTTGATTTGCATATCTCTTTGCTATGGCCCACCAGAATTTTGGATCAGGGTAAAAATCGATTCCTGACTACTTTATAAGGTGCCGCATCACATGCATCGTTTGGATTTTAGGCCCATGACATGTGTGCAAAGATGTGCTGGTGAGCATGCACCTCTCTCTCTCTCTCTATGTATACATATAGGCTAGCCATAGGGTCCTCTCTTTCTGTGTGTCTACGTGAGCACCTGGACGTGTGCATATGTGCGTTTATTTATGATTGTGCATGCATGCCTTTGTGCAGGTTCATGTGTCTATGTGCACATAGATGAAAGAATTTATTTTGCAAACCATGGTTGAACGAAAATATTCGAATAAAATTGTGATTTCGGGTTGGGAAAAAAGGACAAACAATAGCTTACCTAGTTGGGTTCCATTTTTTTGGCAGTTTACAAAACTCAACATGTTGAAAATGACCCAGCAATGCATCTATTTCATTTGTTTGCTTTGTTTGTCACAAGCAAAAAAATTCTGTTTTCTTGCATCCTAATTGATCCATGTCAACACTGTCACATAAAAGGTAGTGTGTGATGACGTGAGTCAATTAGATTGTAATAAGATTTTTCTGCTCATGGCAAGCAAATGATCCAAATTCCCATCAACATATTCAACCAAGAGGACATTCAAACACACAACTAGCACACTCAAAAGGAAATGCGTTCAAAGCTAGCAGGAACTACACACCAACATTGAAATTTTAAAATTCAAACATCTATTAGGCTTATGCATACACAAACTTCTCTAACATCAGCCTAAGCAAACACAAAACCTTCCCCGACGACTCCTCACACACGCCGCACTAAGATACTTTTCTTTCAGAATTTTCTTGCAGGCCCCGACACAGCTAGCTGTGGTGCAAGTGTTGATCATAATACCGAAAGCACCATGGGCCATGTTTGGACCAACGGACAGGATTGTAAACACCATCACCACTTGCCATACTAACACCAAGTGCACCACCTTCTTCACTTCCATTGCAAAACCTCACACACTCTTCTAAGGTTTTTTAAATACCTCTGTCCTATATCAGCTAGAAATGATACATATATATAGGAAAACCGACCCTCCAAAAGAGAATCCCATTAACATAAAAACAAGCCTTTTTTCATGTGATTTTAGTGATATGGTGCTTGAATTTTCTTGCACGTATGTTAAAATTGCAAGTATGAGGTTTGGTAGCTAGGTCCACACGTATCCATCTCAACAAGCACTTAACACATGCAGCAGACTTGCTAATCTGGCAAGTGTGTGAATGAGGTGGCCCACATTGTGAAGAGTATCATATGCTAAAATCAGGCCCATCTACTCATCAGATGTGACACGTGTGTGCATTGAATATGAACCGTTGGAGGTTTTCTTAAACCATCCGTTGAATTTGTGTAGTGGTGGGCTGCATGATGAGTGACCAGTTTGAGGTGGTGTTTAAAAACTCACTGATCTGACTCGATGATGGGCCGACTTTGATTTAAGAATGGACGGTTCACACGTACTTATGTTTCTCTCTCCCTCGTATCAGTCTCAGAAGATCTCTCCTTGCAGAATGTAGGTTGGCCTATCAAAATTTTAAGTGGGCCACATCAAATCAAACGATAGAACAAGGACACGTACCATGAAAGTTTCCTGGGCCTTTGTGTTTTTTATATGCCATCCAATCTGTTAATCAGATAGAAAAGTAAGGTGGACCCCACCGCATGGATTTAGAAGTTTTAGAAGTGATTAAACTTCTCCTTGGGGGTGTGGCCCACCTGAGTTCTGAATCCTCTGAAAATTTTATTTTACGGCTAACATGAAGTGGATAAACAGATATGGTGTGGTCTACTTGAGAGTTGGATCTACTTCAATTTTGGGATCATACCTTAAAATGATATTAGAAAAGGGGTAGACGGTGTGGATAAACAGATACATTACGGTGGGCCCCCACACAGATCTGCGCGTTCGTGGCTAGAGACGAGCGGGCGTATTTAATGCTTCTTGAAACCATCAAAACCTAGAATGATAGTTCACCGCTAAGTTTTAAAATGGTGGTGGCTCTTCAACTATACACGTGACATAGTTTCAAGGTAATCCAAACCGCACAAATATCTGAACCAACAAACGTACACTAAAAATATTATAAGAACCGTTTATTTTTCTCTCTGAATCGAGACCACCAACGAGCTTAATTTTAACCGTCCATTTGATGGTTAAGATTTCTTGATCAGTGATGAGTTGAGAGCTTCGATCCATCCACAGCATCTATTACAATTTGGACCTGTTGGACAGAAGTGCATAAATATCACCTGTGAGGATGATGAATCACTGCCATTTTTAAACGGTGGTGAACGATGACAGGGGTGGCCCACTTATTGCAAATTACAACTGCTTCTCTTTCCGTTTCTCAGACGTTTGCAAACGGTTCCCTTTCTCCCTCCACACGCATTGCACGTGCCACATCCACTAAGTTTTTGTTAGTGTTCTTCTAAAAACATGGTGGACCACCAACCCTGGCATGAACCGTTTATTTTCCACCATTGGTAGTGGAAAAAAGCCAGCCAGGGAGAGACACGAGTGATAACTTTTATTATTGTTTACACCTGCAGTGGGCTGATTGCCGACCAGATGGACCAACGCCCAACAAATCATGTGGATTGGGATGATCTAAGCATGTTCAGTGGCCCACCTCTGATGGCTCATCTTGCAACATGTGTCGCGACCCATTGGGCCCACATGTTGAGTGGTCCAATGATCGGAACCGTCCATGTTGCAGAATCTATGCTATAATAGATACCATCATAAGCTTATGCTTACCATCATTATATATAGATAAATCTAGAACCGTGAAAAGAAAATTTTCAACGGCTGCCATTCAACTCTTAAAATCAAAGGGTCGGATTATGGTAGTAACAGGAATTTGCACAGTTGAGCTGTGGGCTCCAGTAAGTGGCAGAGGCAAATGAAGTCTTCTGATTGGATGGTTTGGGAAGGGCACACATTGCTGAGTGAAAAGGGGTTCATCTGATCAATCCTTTGGGGCCATTCTGATGAGAGAACTGATCACCTACAAACGGCTGTATGCTAACTTAGTATGCATCTATATCTTTCCCTGCAAATTATCACTTGTGCATTGTACTGATGCAGAGCACGTTGCAGACACATAATGTCTAGAATGGACTAGAGAAGGCTTGATTGGAGAGCAATCACTAGTGGGTGGGTCCCACATATTTAGGCATCTTCCGGCCTTTCTCCTTTTCTGTTATATTTCAAATTCAAAATTGAATTTGATTTATGATAGGAGATAGGGATAAGACCGGATGATATGGTCTCATCCAAACTCCCTTCCTTTCCCATAAAAAGGCATGCGCTCTCTCTCGCATAATGAGATATACAAAATACTGAGAGTATACGGAGAGAGAAACATTGTGCACGAGAGTCTGTCCATCTTAGCTTGTCCTTGGGACGATCTGATCCATAGATCGCAATCCGGGACCACTATATACCGTAGGATCAGAGGTGTGAATAGTTCCATCTGCTCCAGTAGTAGATAGGCGGGCCGTTGGAGCACCGTTCTTCTGCTTTGTAAAGGTTCCAAACATCGTGTAGACCGTCAGATCTTGAGGGCTCACCTTCCGCGCTTCCCAACAGTGGTATCAGAGCATATTTAACGGCGGATCTCCGATTATATTCATCTAAAAAGGTAAGTAACCCATCCTTTTTTTTTTTATTGGAATCCATGTTTTACGAAAGGTATCAAATCAGCATGTGTACGGTGGATTAATTTTTTGTATACACATATGCCATGTGCATGTAAGCCCGATTATGATGGACCAAGATGATCATGTAGATCTTTATGATTCCATACATCTTAATGTACAACATGTAATTGGTTTATGGAATGGTCCACATATTGTACCCCATGCGTGTACATCATATCCACCAATAGTTGTTTAATAGAAATACATCCACTATTAGTTGTTGTATTGAACTACACCACTTAAAGACATGCTCACCTACGCACCTTAACTCACGTGTCATTGGTGTCGAATCCGAATGGTCAATAAGATGCGGAATCCCATGAAACCTCAGGAGGTGAATTTTCACACTGATCTAAGATTCTAGTGGGCCATAGCAAAAAGAAATTCAAATCGAGGGAAGAAAATGTTTGAATTTGTAATGGCCCACCAAAGTTTTGGTTCAAAGTAAAAATTGGTACCAGGGGATTTCATGAGGTTCTGCTTCATGTGGACCGTTCAGATTTATAAGACTCATGAGATGTGATGAGTTATTAAAAAAATAAAAATAAAAATAAATACACGTGTTATTTAGCCACCGTACATTAGCTGCTGTACACGTGTTGTACACGTGTTGGCTACCATTCATGTTAATTATCCAGTTCAACGTACATGCTACTATACATGTTACCATACATGCTTCCATACATGATCCTGTACATGCTACCATACATGTTGTACCTGTATACGTTAATTACAAGATCACACGTGCTGTACATGTTGTACACGTATTATACATACATGTGTTATACATACATGTGTTAGCCATACATGTGTTATACATGCTGTACATGTGTACACGTGTTTGTACCATACACGTGTTGGTACCATACACTGTTGATCTATTGCTCATTAGTGAACGAAACGATCATCAACCATGATGATAAATGTTGATGAAAGGATCCATCATCAACAATGATCATTATCGGTAATGATCGGATCCATCACTAATAATCATGATCACAGGTAAAGATTGTACTCTCTTTATATCTAAGCACTTAATTTTTCCTTTCTGATGATGATGTTAATATGCATGAAAGTATTCGGCTTGATGTGTTTAAATCTAAGCCCCCTTATTTTTTATTGGAAAATATAGAAAAACTTAGTACTTAGGTACTCCCTATACACAAATAAAGGTTGTGCATAACCTGAGTGGGAGTTTATTCTCCTACACCAAATGATGCATGCAACCATGTAATGGAAGGTTGCACGTTATATAAATTTATTCTTATAAAAGCATTAAATCTCATCTTAATTAGAGAACTTGATTGTTCTACACCGCCCATACGGGTATGTGGACTTTCAGATCTCATTAAGATGTGTTAACTGCTTTTATACTTTGAAATTTTATATAACACGTAGAAATGCTGATGATTAGTGTCAATACCTTAGATCATAGCTAAGTAGTGATACTCATGCAATGTAGAGATGGCCACCAAAGCGTTAATCGCTGAACAACTAAAAGGTCAACATTTCGACGGCAACAACTACGAAGACTGGTCCCGAGCAGTGCGATGCCTTCTGGACGAGGACGACATATCTCACACACTCGATGTAGTTCAAGAGGAACCCATCGTAGTTGAAAATGAGAATTTACAACCCTATGAACATAGGGTTGCGATGACTCGTTATAATAAGTGGCGAAAACAAAATCGTTCAGCCCGTAATGTCCTTCTTAACACTATGCACAAAGAACTCATACCTACGTATGAAGTGCATGAAACCGCTAAGGGAATCTGGGAAGCACTGACAGATGCCTATGCGCAGAAGTCAGATGCGAGAGTTAGGGCAATGGAATTGGAATTCCAGGAGTACAGGATGCCTGTCGGCTGTCCCATCAAAGATCATATTCGTAAGATGGAGCAAATGATAGGTGCCCTTAGGAATGTTGGGTGCAAATTGACTGAAAATCAGAAGATTATAGCCATGCACCGTTCCTTGCCTGAATCTTGGGCCCAAATCAAAAGAATTCTGAACCATACTGATTCTATCACTACGTTCAGAGACTTTTGTGGCCACTTGGTACGTGAGGTTGATATGAATGCAATTCAGCCAGGTTCGGCCAAGGCCTTTGTAGCAGAGACCCATAAGCGAAAAGCTAATAATAAACGGTTCAAAGCTCGCAAGAAGGCGAAGAAGAATAATCAAGAACAGAAGACCACAACACCTCCTCCAAATCTCAAGAAGGGGAATGGAAAGAAGAAGCAGAAAAAGATAAATATAATCTGCTTTGTCTGTGAAAATTTCGGCCATTATGCTCGGTAGTGTGCCCACAAAAAGATGGTAATTTCTCAGTCACAAGATACTTTGTATGTAGGCGTTTGTTCTGAAATCCTTTCCGTTGATACTATATCTAACGAGTGGATTTTGGATTCAGGCGCAACAAAGCACGTGACACAGAGTCGTCGAGGACTCGAGGAATTCCAGCCTGTAGCCAAAGGAAGTTACAAGCTGTACATGGGCAATAACGCTGTTGAAGACGTACTAGGGATTGGCGTTCTCCATCTCCGTACGCGCATAGGGCAAATAATAATCTTTCGTGATACTCTTTTTGCACCGGGGATGCGTTGAAATTTAATTTTATTTTTAGGTTATTATTTGATGGTTTTGATATTCGATTTTCTGGGACTAGAGTTTCTTTGAGACTGAATAACCTCATCTTTGCATGGGAAAATTTAATTTCAGATTTATTTATTCTAGACGTAGATTGTGATAATGCCCATATTGCTTTATCTGCTATGTCGAATAAAAATGTAGTATCTGAATCTCAAAAATGGCACGCGAGGTTAGGTCACATCGGAAAGGATCGTATGACAAGACTAGTACGTTCTGGTCTGTTAGACTCCTTATCCAAAGTTGATTTGCCATTTTGTGAACATTGTGTGTCCGGGAAGACATCGAAGAAACCATTTCCCAAAGCGGCTAGGTCTAAGGGCACACTAGAGATAATCCATTCAGATATCTGTGGACCCTTTAATGTACATGCCAGAAACGGATGTCAATACTTTGTCACTTTCATTGACGATTACTCGCGCTATGGATATGTGTATCTCATCTCACACAAATCTGAGGCTTTTGATTGTTTTCTTAAATATAAAGCTGAGGTGGAAAATCAGCTTGAGAAAAAGATTAAAACCCTTCGATCTGATAGAGGTGGCGAGTATACATCTGAAACGTTTAAATCATATTGTGAAAATGTTGGAATTGTTCGGCAGTACACAATGGCTTACACTCCACAACAAAACGGTGTTGCAGAGAGAAGGAATAGGACACTATTGGACATGGTTAGATCGATGATGGCACAAGCCAATCTCTCTACCACATTCTGGGGAGACGCACTGTTAACAGCCGTCTATGTCCTTAATAGAGTCTCATCCAAAACCATTCCTAAGACTCCATATGAGATGTGGTCTAGGAGGCCTCCTTCTTTAGCCCACCTACGCCCTTGGGGATCATTGGCATATGTTTTGCTACCTACTCAACATAGAGGTAAACTTGATAGTAAAACCTTTGAATGCGTGTTCATTAGATACCTTATGCATTCAAAGGGATACGTTCTAGTTTATGAGGACCATGGACGATGGATTGAGATAGAATCCCGAGACGTGACCTTCGTTGAAGATAGATACCCAAGCCGAGTGAAGCAAAAAGTTTCAATAGAACTTTTTGAAATACCCGATGTATCTCAGGAGAGTGGGAGTTCTGCTCCTCAAGATGATGATGCTCCTATAGTTTTTCATGACAATGGGTGGTCATCTCAACAAGCTCCTCAGTTACGTCGTAGCAAAAGTGGATTGATTCTCCGAAGATACTTCGTTATTGAGGGCAAACATTCTCTTGCGTTGCGGTTGATGATGATGAACTGATTCATATCAAGATGCATTATTATCTTCTAACTCGGCCATTGGGTAACTGCTATGGATAAGAGATCGCTTCCATAGAGAAGAATAAGGTCTGGGAACTTGTTGATCTGCCTTCCAATTGCAAAGCGATAGGTAATAAATGGGTATTAAAGATCAAAAGAAAGGCAAATGGTACAGTGGACAAGTATAAAGCACGATTAGTCGCTAAAGGTTTTACACAAAAAGAAGGCATTGATTATGAGGAAACTTTTTCACCTATTGCAAAGTTCTCCTCAATCCGAATGATCTTGTCCATTGTTATAAGTTTAAACTTAGAGTTATATCAGATGGATGTAAAGACTGCATTCTTAAATGGTGACTTAGATGAAGAAATATACATGCAACAGCCCATGGGTTATGTGGACAAAAAGCATCCAAAGAAAGTCTGCAAGTTGTTGAAATCTATCTATGCGCTGAGGCAATCTTCAAGACAGTGGTACATGAGGTTCCACTTGGCCATCACCACTTTTGGATTCACGATGAGTGAAGAAGATCATTGTGTATACATGAAACGGTCTGGAAGATCTTTTCTGATACTATCTCTATATGTAGACGATATCCTGTTAGCTGGTAATGACATGCAATTGTCGATATTGACTAAAGATTGGCTATTCTCGAACTTTGAGATGAAAGACCTCGGTGAAGTCAATTTTATTCTTAGGGATAAAAATCATCGGGGATCACCCTAAGAAATTTTAGGCTTGTCTCAAGCAACCTATATACAAAAGATCTTAGAGCGGTTCGGGATGGAAAATTCAAAAGTTGTTGAAACCCCTATGGATAAAGTTACCAAGCTAGACAGAAAATCGTGTCCCCAGATGAAGCCGAGAAATTGGCTATGTCCTCGATACCTTATGTAAGAGCGTTGTAGGGAGCTTAATGTATGCTATGCTTTGCACCAGACTGGATATTAGCTATGCAGTTGGCATAGTCAGCCGTTATCAGAGTAACCCGGGACAGTCTCATTGGCAAGCTGTCAAACGTATATTTCACTATCTCAGAGGAACAAAAGACCTAATGTTGTGTTATGAAGGCACAAGCCTCGAGCTCAAAAGATATTCAAATGTTGCTTGGGGTAATGACGCCGACGAGGGAAAGTCTACTTTAGGGTATGTATTCTTACTCGAAGAATGAACTATCTCATGATTGAGTAAGAAACAGACATCCACAGCTCTTTCATCTATAACAGCCGAGTACATTACATGTTATGCTGCAGTTCATGAGTGTGTATTGGTTCGCAGATTTCTATTGAGTCTGAGTGTTGTACCGATTGTTCGTCAGCCTATATTACTGAAGATAAACAATACTTCTACCATTGACTTGGCAAAGGACCCTAAACACCACCAGAAATCTAAGCACATTGAGATCAAGTATCATTACGTCCGTGATCAAGTGAGAGATAAGAAGGTCGCCCTCAGCTACATTCCTACTAAGGAGATGATGGCTAATCCCATGACGAAACCTATAGCTAGAGATCTATTTCAGGTTCACGTCAGGCAGATGGGATTGAGGAAAGGTTGACTGATGTACTTTTTTTGTAGTGCATTTGATCTTTCATTAATGAATATTATATTCCTTTTTATTCAGTATTGAACACTAATATAACTAGGTATGAAGATCATCAGCATTTACTTTGAAATCATGTAGGATTTCTATTTTTTGTGTTGGCAGGCCGGTCACCCACTCGCACGGGTTGACCAACCTTGAATGTACAAGAGAGGTACATTTGGGGCTATGTTTATACATTGAGGTATGAATTTCCTTTTATTGTGAATAATCAAGGATGAGGAAATGAGTGAGTCATATCCGCCTACAATCTTATAAAGATTGAAGATGAGACTGATAAAGTCGAATAACATAATCACACCATTCATGCGATCAATGTTATGGCCTGAAATTAAAGCCAGGTTATGAGGTTATGAGATGAGTCGTACCTTATGTAGAATGACCTGCGTATTGTAGACCCGACATTCACTTAGTATTGTCTACTTTACGACGTGGATTGTAGTCACGCTCACGTGCAGGGACCTATTACCTACAGATTGCTTTGATTCGATCTAATCATTGCAACGTGCGAGTAACCAGTCCCGTTGGTGAATCTTTGTGTCCTTAGCTACCCTCCTATTGTATATATGAGATTGAGTGTCGCTACTTTAGTGTACTTTGACGAAAGGTCCTTAATTGGCCAGACTCAGTTATGCTAGGAAAGCTGCTTGATTAATTCTAAATTACACATCTGCGTGGGGAAGATCTCATGACAACTACACCAAGTTTCTAGAACTATAAATACGCACTTGAAGACTTATCCGCTGGCAGTATCAAGTTGTTTTTATTAGACTTTTGCAAACAATATTTTTCTTAAAAAGCATATATATATATAAGTATTTCTTTAAATTGGTGTTAGTCGAAGTTTGTAAAAAATCAAGTTTTCAGAATAACTCGATAAGTTGGATAAGTGCGTATGTTGGCCGAGTACTCCAGATCGGGAGTTAACTCCATCCGGTGTGGTCATGCGGACTAGGACAGACATTGCAAAGCTTGGGTTATTGAGTACTAGTTAGGTGGTCACTTAGTACTTAAGCACCTGTGAGAAGATTATGGTGATCCAGCTGGTCCCACGCCTCTGATTCTTTTGATCGCGATGTTTGATCTTTGATTGTTATTAGGCGAGTTAAATGGACAAATTTATGTGCCTATCCCACAATGTGATTGAGTGGGAGATGTTGGACGTAGGCCGGTGGGGCCCACTGGTGAGCAATCACTAGTGGGTGGGTCCCATAAGTTTAGGCATCTTCCGGCCTTTCTCCTTTTCTGTTATATTTCAAATTCAATTTTAAATTTGATTTATGATAGGAGATAGGGATAAGACCGGATGATATGGTCTCATCCAAACTCCCCTCCTTTCCTATAAAAGGCATGCGCTCTCTCTCGCATAGTAAAATATACAAAATACTGAGAATATACGGAGAGAGAAACATTGTGCACGAGAGTTTGTCCATCTTAACTTGTCCTTGGGACGATCTCCTTGGGACATCGCAATCCCGGACCACTATATACCGTAGGATCGAGAGGTGTAAATAGTTTCATCTGCTCCAGGTAGTAGATAGGCGGAACTTAGTATGCATCTATATCTTTCCCTGCAAATTATCACTTGTGCATTGTACTGATGCAGAGCACGTTGCAGACACATAATGTCTAGAATGGACTAGAGAAGGCTTGATTGGAGGCCGAAGTGATCTGGACAGTCGGAACCTTAAAATAGGCATATATTGCAATCCGGAATGAGTTATTTGACGTAACATATATGATTTTAGGTTCCATCAAATTGATTGTCGAAAATCCTTTTTATTTTCGTTTTTACTGTTTAAGTTTGATTATATTTCTTCATCTTTGAACTTTTGGAGTATATGAAAAGTGCTTAGAAAAATTAAGAGAATAACATATTAAAGTAAAATAGGGCACTTACTATTTTTGGCTGAAAACCATAAAGTTTAAGGGAAATCATGACCAAGTTTATTATTTATAGTAAGTCACAAATTTTAGTGACTGTGAGTTAGATTTTTATTCTGAAATTTTTTAGTTTGGTATCACTATTTGAAGGTTGTAATTTTATTTTTATCATCTATCAATCCTCCTTGAGGAAGACAGTGATCGGCCTCATCACATCCATCCCTGGGGCAGACACCCCGTCCATGTACAAATACAACAGGCCTCATCATGATTATCACCTAGTACAAAATTCAGGTGGATCCTCTCATCAGGCAAGCTGCACCATCGAAATCAAAGGATGCAGATGGTTTGATCCAGTGTATGGTGTGGGCCCCACTAATCAGGCGGACCGTCTCATCAGGCAATGCTATTAAAAAATCAAATGATACGAATCACAAAATCTAATTCCAATAAATACAGGGAGTAGGAAAATTTCCTCTCTATAAATACACCATTTTCATCCCTCACAAGTCACAACCTAAAACGAGAAGAGAGACAGATTCTTAAGAGAAAATGGCAGATGCACGAAAGCTTTTGTACGCTCTCCTTCTTGTACAATCTTCATCCACAACACATAAACCAGACCCCATTTTATTTTCTACTCATCAACTGCAGAGTCAAATATAGGTGACTAAAGCAAAACTTCAGGTGCTCGGTACTTGAAATGTCCACAATTCTATATATATGCTGATGAGGATCTTAATGCAAGACAAGAAAATGACTAAAAGTAACCTCCATATGGCCACCAGCGAGTGGAGACAATATATGGCGGCCGAGAGCAAACTTCACGATCGAGGCTAAAATCGGCAACTTCGATTATGTCTTTTGTAACCAATGTTATATTTTGTTTTAAAATAATATTAAAATTTGAATTTTCAAATTTTCAATAATTTCCCTCCACATTTGAAAAGTTTTGGTACTTTTGTATTGTGGATTTTGTCCCACATCAGATTTGACAAAGTAAACTATCTTGTATATAAGATAGTCTTTTTGCCTAGGGCTTGAGCACCTTTCAGGGGTATGTGAATTTAGTCCTGTGGGGGATTATGCTAATAGCTCTAATCTATGTCATTGACCACACACGCGCGCGCCAAGCCAAATCTGTGTGCGCGTGAGCAACGTGACGAGACAGGCTAGGTGCGGGTGCAGGTGCAGTGTGGGTGTACTCACAGGACTTTATTTTCGAGAGTGTACTCGCACTTGCACCTTTTCTTTTTAATCTAGAGAGATGTATCCCTTCCAGTTGGTCGCACCTGTTGAGTTTAAACCCAACGGACCTAATCCTTTGTAAAGGGCGCTTATGCACCACTTCGGAGTCTATATAAGGACTTCTGTTTAAATTTCAAATATACGAAAATATTATCTCTCTTATAAAACTTTCTCTGATACGGTTTTAAGAATTTTACCGAGTTCATTGCTAAGTCAAGTTAGCACTTTCGGATTAAACTGCAACTGGTTCGAGCCTGTGTACAGTGAGTGCACTGCTGGGACCGGGTCATAGTCATTATATCCTGGAGGTCGATTGCTCTGGAAACCTGTTGCACTTGAGACGCTGTCCAAGAAGAGCAAATTCGATTTCAAGCCGAGTGACTCAGTCACGCCTCGACTCAATTCAATAAGTTCTTCTTTCTTAAAAATTTTATTTTCTTTTTTGGTTCTCGATTTTCTATAGTCTATTTAATTCAACCAAATATTCTAACAATCTTGAAATCGAATTTGTTGAATTACATAAACTATAGCTACATTAACAGTAAATGATTCTGCTGAGTTAGCAAAAATCGAACCGTTCGTTGGACAATGCTTTAAACGGTGGAAACAGAAACTGATGTACACACTGACCACCCTTAAAGTTTCATACATTTTATCTGGATCATTTACTATAGATCCAACAAATCAAATTGAAGTAACAGATGAAAATAATTGTAAAAATTATATTCTAAACTCTTTATCTAACGAACTATATGACGTGTATGCTTCTTACATATCTGCTAAAGACATATGGACTGCTTTGGAAAAGAAATACATATTAGAAGATGTAGGCGCTAAGCAACATGCAATTACTAATTTTCTTCATTATGAAATGACAGACGATAAACCTGTCACAAATCAAATTCACAATTTTCAAAGTCTAGTTCACGAACTATCGACAGAAGGAATTAAGTTAGATGAAGTGTTTCTGTCAGGAACACTAATAGAAAAGTTACTGCTCTCTTGGAAAGAATATAAGAATAGAATGAAACATAAAAAAGAATGGTGCTTCTTTGGAAACCACTATCGTATACATACGAATAGAGGAAGCCAATAGAATCAAGGACTAAAAAGAAAATAGAAATGAGATAGATTTAAAGACGAATCTTCTGAAATCAAGTCGGGCAAATAATAAGAAAAAGGACAACTGTCATAACTGTGGCAAACCTTAACATTACGTAAATGAATGAAGAATAAAAAAAAAGAATGCAAACAATCAATTTAAGAAAAAGGGAAACTGCTACAACTGTGGAAAGCCTGGGCATCATGTTAAAACCTGCAGGCTTAAGAAAAACTAAGATAAGCCGCAGGCTAATCTTACAGAAATAGGCAATGAGTCTGACATGATAGTAGTTGTGGTATTAGAAGTCTTTCTTGTAAATAACTTGGAGTGGGTACTAGACACTGGTGCAATTAGGCACATGTGCAAGGATCGTAGCATGTTTACCTCCTACCAAGTATCAGGAGATGATGAACAGGTGTTCATGGGTAATGCTAGAATGTATCCAGTTGTAAGGAAAGGGAAAGTACTTCTAAAACTCACTTCTGGAAAGACTCTGATGTTGAATGATGTCCTACATGTGCCCGACATTAGAAGAAACTTGGTCTTTGTTTCACTCCTCAATAAGACTAGTATCAAGTTAATATTTGATTCAAATAAGCTTATAATGATTAAGAATGAAACTTTTGTTGGTAAGGGATACTGTAGAGATGGTTTATTCATTATAAATGTATCTAATGATAATAATAAAAAGACATGTAGTTCTGTTTATATCGTTGAACCTTTTTATCTATGTCATAGTAGATTAGGTCATGTGAATGTAGTATATGATCCAATGATAATAATAAACATGGTCATATCTTTGAACCTTTTTATCTATGGAATAGATAGTATCTTTAAAGAAAATGAAAAGATTAGGTTTATTACCTAATATATCTAATGAATGATTCAATAAATGTGAAACATGTGTAGAATCAAAATTCATTAGAAAACCCTTTAAACAAATAGAAAGATTATCTGTTCTATTAGAGTTGATACACAGTGACTTAGGTGATTTTAGAAATCATATGTCTAGAGGTGGAAAAAGATATTACATAGCTTTTGTAGATGACTACTCTAGGTTCACTAGAGTCTATCTGTTAAGGAACAAAGATGAAGCTTTAGATGCTTTTTCTAAATACAAAATTGAAGTTGAAAATCAGTTAAATATAAAAATTAAAAGACTTAGAACAGATAGAGGAAGTGAATATGAATCTTCTCAATTTAGAGAATTATGTGAAAAGAATGGAATAGTTCACGAAACTACAGCTCCTTATACACCTTATGAACTTTGGAAGAATCATATTCCTAGTTACAAATATATTAAAGTGTGGGGTGTCTTGCTAAAGTAGAATTACCTGAAACTAAGAAAAGAAAATTAGGTCCTAAAACGACCCATTGTGTATTTATAGGTTACGCACAAAACAGTGCGGCCTACAGGTTTTTTGTTTTAAAAACTAAGGATAATATTCTAGATTCTAATACAATTATAAAAGCTAGAGATGTAAAGTTCTTTGAGAACGTATTCCCTATGAAATCTAAATCTATAGAAATAGATGAAGTCAATGAATCAGATATTTCATCTACTAGTAAAAATTTTTACGATAAAGTAGTAGAAGAGATACAACCAAGAAAAAGTACTAGAGTTAAAAGAGAAACTAACCTAGGAGATGATTTTTTCATCTTCTTAGTAGAAGATGATCCTACAACCTATTTAGAGGCAATTAACTCTCCTGATACAACCTTTTGGAAGGAAGCAATAAATGATGAGTTAGAATCTATTATATCTAATAACACTTGAGAACTTGTATACCTACCACCTGAAAACAAACCAATAGGCTGTAAATGGGTGTTTAGAAAGAAACTAAAACCAGATGGGAGTATTAATAAGTTTAAGGCTAGGTTGGTAGCGAAAGGATTTAAACAAAAGGAAGGAATAGATTACTTTGATACATATTCCCCTATAACTAGAATTACTACTATCAGGGTCTTAATAGCGATAGCCTCCATATATAAACCGATGGTACACCAGATGGACGTTAAGACAGCTTTCCTAAATTGAGACTTAGAAGAAGAAATATATATGGAGCAACCTGAGGGTTATAAGATATCAGATAAAGAAAATAAAGTATGTAAGCTAATTAAATCACTATATGGTTTAAAACAGGCTCCTAAACAATGGCATGAAAAATTTGATGGTGTTTTCAAATCAAATGGTTATCATATAAATGATATAGATAGATTTGTATATAGTAAAATTTCTGAAAATGATTATGTTATTATATGCCTTGATGTTGATGACATGTTTATTTTTGAAACTAATATTACAATTAAAAAATTTTTGTCATCTAAGTTTGACATGAAAGACTTAGGAGAGGCTAGTATAATATTGGGTATTGAAGTAACCATGAAAAATGGTGTTATTATATTATCACAATCTCATTATATTGAGAAGATATTGAGAAAGTTTAACTATTTTGATTGTTTACCTGTCAGTACTCCTTATGATTATAGTATGACTCTCATGAAGAATACAGAAAATAGTGTGTCTCAATTGGAGTATTCCAGAATAATTGGTAGCCTCATGTATGTAACAAACTGCACTAGACCAGACATAACTTTTGTAGTAGGAAGGCTAAGTAGATATACATATAACCCTGGAAAAGAGCATTGGAATGCTTTGTCTACGATTTTGAGATACCTAAAAGGCAGTATAGCCTATGGTTTACATTATAATGGTTCTTCTGGTATATTAGAATGATACAGTGATGCTAACTGGATTAGTGATTCAGATGAGACAAAATTCATGAGTGCATATGTCTTCACTTTGGGTGGAGGAGCAGTCTCTTGGAAGTCTACCAAGCAGAATGTATCGCTCGGTCTACTATGGAATCCGAGTTTATTGCCTTAGAAAAGGCTGGATCAGAAGGCAAGTGGCTTAGAAATCTCTTAGTTGATATACCATTGTGGCCAAAGCCTGTATTGGTCATGTCTATTCATTGTGACTGTCAAGCAGCTATAGCGAAAGTAAAAAGTAAAATATATAATGGAAATAGTAGGCATATTAGACTCAGACACAATATAGTGAAACACATGTTGCGTGATGGAGTCATATCTATTGACTTTGTGAGGTTAGAAAAGAATCTAGAAGATCCTCTGACCAAAAGACTATCTAAAAGGTTAATCAATGATACATCGAAGGGAATAGGGCTGAGCCTGATATATGAGCTGCCAGTGTCGGCAACCCAACCTATACAAGTGGAGATCCCATGAGATAAGTTTAATGGGTAAACAACAAAACATAAGGTAGACGATTGCACTGAGTTGTATTTACCCCTTATATGGTGTACTATAACATCCTGGATTTTCACTATTTTGGATTTCCAAAAAAAAAAAATCCTTGAAATTTTTTTGTGTTATTAACTTAAAATATCACTTAATGACCATTAACACTCAATGTTAGTTTATACAAGGGTGGAACCAGTAAAGAACCGCACAAGTCCGATTAATCAACTGTAGGAAGCCAACGAATTCGCCCGGATCTTGACTAATAGACCAAATCAACCCCGTTACTCCTTTAACCTAAAACCGATGGTTCAGAGTAATCATAATAAAATCTCTACCTTTACTAGTTATAAATAGGCCACACTATGAACATAGTTAATTCAAACCCTAATCATTGTCCACAAGAAATCTCATTATCAAATTCATTCCAGAAATGCCCCGATTCTCCGAACAACTCTAGGCCGCTCGTTGGTGGGCCACTAGTTCCAAAACTATAGAATAATGTTCGTCTCACTAGGGTTGACGTCCATCGCGGGAGTTGGACTTGGGTACTGCCCAGAACCGCTCAACTTGAGTCAAAGAACGAGTGCATGAGTAGTGCAAATACCCTAAAGGAATAACTTGACACTTAAGTGAATTGGGTCGTCCACTCTTATACAAAGTTGAGGATTTCGGACCGTCGGTTTATGACCAAACTTCACAAGTAGAGTAAGGATATTTCCCCGCTCATATCTGTATAACTGCGGCCCCGATCGACTATCGGTGACCGTTGAACAGATTTTTAATCATAACTGTTGATCGGCGCGTCTAAATGGCGGGCCGCTTATGTCTGTGTGTAGATCATCGCTAGGGCCAACTACCCAATGGTGGATGTCAACTCCTACATCCCATAGTGGGCCCTAGAGGCTAGAAAAATCCTCCCATAGGGTTAGTATAGTAAAAACCCAATACTTGGGGCCATTTACACCAAATCTGGCATTATAAAAGGGCCTCATTTGGGGCACCCCTCTTCCCATACGATTTTCCATTTTCAAAGAAGAGAAAGAGAGAAAGAGGGAGAGAGTACAGAGAGAAGGAAGAGGAGAGAGGAGGAGAAAGAGATAGTGAAGGAGAGCAAGGGTGGACCTAGATCAAGGTGGGGCCTAAGGAAATCAAATCTTGTGATTCCCTACCTCCCCTCCAAGAAAAAACTCTCCACCGCAATCACACCAAATGTTCCGTGATCGTCTAGGTATAACCCATCACCCTTTTTTCCTTAAAACCCTTGTGATGAGAAGGGATTTCATGGATTTCTAACATGCAAATGGTTGTTTTTGGGAATCCGGCCGTCCAACCTCAAAAGCCTCATTCCTAGGTCGTTTTCCAAGTCTCCAACGATCCATAGGTGCCGACTATTATTCTTAAGTGGCCTAGCACCAATTTTAGTATAATTTTAATGATTTTGCTTGCTTGAATGATGCATTTGGAGAATCTAGACGAACCTAGGGAAAACCCTACCCTTGATCTTATCGATTCACATGGAATGGTTATGGAATGTTGTTGCCTTTCGTATGATTTGGTTTGAATGGATGATTGCATGTACTTTTCTTGTTTGGTTCTCAGATGATGTTGCCTCATAGCATGTATGATCCATTAACTCTGGTGTAATTTGGTTCTATTAGGTCTAGGAAGTGCTTAGCTTCCTCACTAACCCACACAAAACACATACACTCTTGATTCGTGATATTGGTAGCTTTGCTTGATAGGAAAAATCTAGATTGTATGTTGAGAAAATATGAAACATGATATTGTTTTATGCTAGATGATAACCCTACTAGTTGGCATGCTATAGATTACCATCAAATTCTTGGGTTGGTCAGGAATATGAGGAGAGTTAAGGTTGTCCCGTTGGTAGGACTACCCTGAGGTCAAACCCATGGATTTAGGCGGGTGCGTTTGGGCGACAGTAATTAGGCTACATGGGTCGCTCGTACCCGATGTCGTCTGTCCCATACTCGCCTAAACTCATGCGGTCTATCCTACTTACTGACCAACCTTGTTTGTTAACCATGTTTGCCCACACCTATATGGAACCTGGAACACCCTTTAACCATTGGAGCCCATTGCCAACCATTTAAAATCGATCTACTGACTAGAGAGCCGGGCATGGTGGAATGGGACACTGTGTCCGAGCTGTCGGCCTACGCTGGGGTGACGCACCTCCCCATAGTGACCGCGAGCGATCCCATATTTCTGCACTCCCCATGTGCTTGAAGTCAGGGATGGGAAAAACCCGACGGGATCAAGGATCGCGGGGTCTCGACCTCATACGTTGGGAGGCCTTGGCCTCGCAACCAGTTTAGGGCATTGGTATGTGGGGTGTATCAGATTTCCCAACCTACTGGATGAATGGACTTAACTAAGAACTCGCCTAACATGATCATTATATCGCACTAGTTAAGGTGGCGACTCGGCAGTCGAGGTCGCTCTGAGGGAGTGTTGGTCATACGCGATCGTCAGATGGAGTCGCTCGAGGGAGAGTTGTGGCGAGGGCATGCATCATATCATCCCCCATGCATGTGCGTTAATAAAATTAGTTAGGTGTTTGTGAACATCTGCTTTTCATTAAATTCATAATATAATTGATGCTTGTTATAACTTAAGACTAATAGTACCCACTGAGTTGATCACTCACTCCCACTCTGAGACGGTGCTTTCATAGTCGCAGGTGATGAGGATTTCGTGGAGCCTGGTGATGCGAGCCTCGAGGAGGAGGATGAGTCCTCCTACTTCCAGCTGATGAACGGGCCCTCATCGGACTTGTAGATGGCACGTTGGATCGCTGCGCAGTGGGCTCAGCTCTATTCTTTTAGACATGATATTTTTGTGATTTTGTTGGGCAACGCCTTGTGCGACCCTTTTGCATCCTTTTGGACGTGTATATATATTTAGCTTATTTCATTTCAGTAGACTGGTTGTGATTATGTTTCATGTTTCAAGAAATTCCAAGCTGCGCATTTAAACCTAATTAAACATAAATTAGCAAAAATTAGCATAAGTGACACCCGGGAACTTGAAGTCGAGTTTATGCACGAGCCTCAATTTTCAGGGCGTTACAAGATGGTATCAGAGCAATAGTTTGGAATTGATTGGGCCGTGGATTATGAACTCACTAACGCGTCCGCTGACTTGAGAGGGGAAGCAATAGAAAGACCCTAAGCCGCTAGGAACCGCCCCAGTCCCTGAACCGACAATCGTAGACAGAAGATAAGACTTCCAAGGAGTTAGGATTTCGAAGCGAAAGGGAGAGTGGTAACGCTAGAAAATAGATCCAAAAATCTTACAATATATTGGCCCATGAATAGGAACGAGCTGAAAATTTGAAAAGATCTGAAAGTCGAAGCCAACATCCACATACGGATGAACTAAAATCGGGCAAAATTAGTAGTTTCGACCCATTTGGGGGTAAGAACTTAGTAATGAACAAAATATACCGAAAATGGTAGAAAATGTAGAAAATTGGACTTTTGACCGCTAATTAGGAGGAATATCGTGAAAAAATAAGCTCATTACGTAGATCGGTTTTTCCTACCCCAAAATCATATATGGCACTTCCCGGGGAGCTATTCCCATGCCCGGGAATGCTGAAGACATTCGGCCCTCAAATCGGCATTGCCGCCCCGCCGTTCCGCATTGCCACCCCACCAATGGTCCAAAGGACTGCGTGGCCGCCCCGCCATTCCGCATTGCCACCCCGCCAATGGTCCAGAGGACCACGTGGCCGCCGCCACAGTTTCTGCAATTTTTGGTCAACTTCAAAAATCCATATCTCCTTCGATATAAATCTGATTTAGGTGATTCAAAAGCCATATTGAAACTTGATGAGTCTAGTTTTATATAAAAATAATAAAATAAAAATTGTAGTATAATTAAAATTAAGATGTTTTACCAACTGTCCAAAAATTATTAATTTCAGACAGCTGTTACTTCTAGAATTTTTATAATTTATTTACAACTCCAAATAATATGAAATTTGGTGGGATGACTTATAACTTAATAATAAATCATCATAAAAATTTTAAAAATAATCCAGCTACTAATAGTATAAGAAATGTTACAAGATGTCCCCTCCTCCCTTTCAATGTACACACGAGTGGGGCCCATTTCCCTTGCTATTTAGGACTATCTAGAGTCCATAAAAACCTATCTCTACTACTCCCATTACCCTCCACCATCCCTTCTAAACCCTAGAGAAAACTCTCTCTCTCTCTCTCTCCCAATCTCAAAACCCAATCCCCAAACCCACCATCTTCTTCTTCACTCTAACCCATCTCAATCCTCATTCTCTCAAACCCTTTCCAAACTTTTCTCAATATCATTTCTTCAACTCATTTATAATTACTTCTCAACTTCCATCCCTCAAAACCATTTTCTTAAACTTATCTCCAAATTCACCTTACTCAATATCTACAAACCTATCTTCTCCTCCTTCACAAACCTATCACCAAATCCATTCTCAACACCATCTCAAACCCATTCTCATCACCTTCCCCTTCAACAAAACTCATTCAAAACTATCCACTTATTCACTCCCATAAGCGCATTCACAAATCCCAACGATTCTAAAAATTAATTTTTTATACTTTAGCATAGATTGATCATTAAATTGTTGCAATTGAAAATTTTTATATAAGGTTTGATAATAATTAAGAGACAATAATTTACTGTCCATTTTCAACTTCATTTTAGTCCAATTATTAATCTTTTCCATTCCCTTCCTTTCATAGGCCAATTGGGGCTGTTGCCACCACACAAGCACACCCTTTGAGGTTTGTGGCCACAGACCTTAATTTCTTTCAATTCTCCAAAGCTTTCCAGATAAAGAAAGCTGATAAGGATGCTATGTAGTCTACATAATCAATAGGATTTAAGTTGCCTCTAAGATCCAAAACATTGACCTAGATAGTGTGATATGATCTTTCAATATCTTGGGCTAAGTATTCCATCCGATAAGTTGTCTTTATTGTCCTATTAGAGACGTAGCAGAAGTTAAGTCTTAATTAACTCCAATAGCTCTCTCCAAATCACCATCATCACTTCCTGGGCCTTGATTTGCTGTAGCAAGGGGAGGGGGGCACCCCCACCCTCGTCCGACCCAGAAGAATAATAGCTTAACTTTACGGAAATTAGTAGTTGTTTTGAGTTAGTTAGGACTACTACTATGTATTGAAGATAGTTAAAACTCCTACTTGATTTATCTGCTTTTTTCTTTATATTTATAGTATCTAGTAATACATGTAAATCCATACTGTAAGATATAACCGGCCATACTAATGGCATTTTGAATTCAATATGTATGTATGGATTGTTTTGGAATTTTCTTGTCGTCTTGTGAATGCTTATATGAATAATTGTCTTACCGCGTCCATATTAGCGTTATTAGCACTCTAAACCACCAGAATACCTTAAAACTTTCGATTCTTCCTTCCCTGTTAAAATTTATGAAACCAAAGCGTGATTTGCCCATAAATCACTAACCATAGGATCAAAATGGTAATGTCGAGAGGAACCTTAAGTTCCTGAAAACCTTTCTAGGATAGTCGTTTGATCATAGGTACTGTGGGAGATTCACCACCCACTAAAATATTATAAATGAGAAACTTGAACTTTTAAATAAATTTTGATATCTTCCAAATATTAAGAATAATCGGACTACGAAATTACGGAACCATACATTTGCAAAGTATTCGCGGCCTAACACAATTCTCAATCCTGAGATACTGCCAATGGACTCATTGCTTTGACCAAGCAGAAGACCGGGATCCACCAGGATGAAGAAGGGATACGATGAGCCTTCTACCCTGGTCAGGTAGATGATCGATGTATCGGGTTCAAGCCCACTACAACTGTCTCTCCGTATTGGTCTAACATTGAAAATAAATATTTTACTCTAGATAGAGGGAAGCCATCGCTATGAATCTAAATCTAAAAAAATAATAAATTAAAAAAAAAATAGGTAAATAAATAAATTTTAGTAAACCATCAGGGTGAAAAAGTTTAAGGGGGGTAGATTACAATGAGCTAGGGTTGCGTATTTATTATATACCCTAAAATGTATATAAACCCAAAACCAACAAAACTTAAGCAAACGAACTGATAATATCTCTATTTATTACCCTTAGGCAATTTCGGGGAAGAAATTATTTTTAAGGGGGGTAGCTTGTAACATCCTGGATTTCCAAAAAAAAAAAATCCTTGAAATTTTTTTGTGTTATTAACTTAAAATATCACTTAATGACCATTAACACTCAATATTAGTTTATACAGGGGTGAAACCAGTAAAGAACCACACAAGTCTGATTAATCAACCATAGGAAGCCAACAATCCACCCAGATCTTGACTAATAGACCAAATGAACCCCGTTACTCCTTTTGCCTAAAACCAACGGTTTAGAGTAATCATGACAAAATCTCCACTTTTACTAGTTATAAATAGGTCACACTATGAACATAGTTAATCCAAACCATAATCATTGCCCACGAGAAATCTCACTACCAAATTTATTCTAGAAATGCCCTGATTCTCCGAACAAGCTCTAGGCCGCTCGTTGGCGGGCCACCAGTTCCAAAACTATTGAATAATGTTTGTCTCACTAGGCTTGACGTCCATCACGGGAGTCGGACCTGGGTATTGTCCAAAACCACTCAACTTGAGTCAAAGGACGAGTGCATGAGTAGTGCAAATATCCTAAAGGAATAACTTGAAACTTAAGTGAATTGGGTCGTCCACTCTTATGCAAAGTTGAGGATTTCGGACCGTCGGTTTACGAGCAAACTTCACACGTAGAGTAAGGATATTTCCCTGCTCATATCCGTATAGCTGCGGCCCCGACCGACTATCGGTGACCGTTGAACAGATTTTTAATCATAATTGTCGATCGGCACGTCCAAATGGCGGGCCGCTTGTGTCTGTGCGTAGATCATCTCTAGGGCCAACTACCCAATGGTGGGTGTCGACTCCTACATCCCATAGTGGGCCTAGAGGATAGAAAAACCCTCCCATAGGGTTAGTATAGTAAAAACCCAACACTTGGGGCCATTTACACTAAATCTGGCATTATAAAAGGGCCTCATTTGGGGCACCCCTCTTCCCATACGATTTTTCATTTTCAAATGAGAGAAAGAGAGAGAGAGGGAAAGAGTAAAGAGAGAAGGAAGAAGAGAGAGGAGGAGAAAGAGATAGTGAAGGAGAGCAAGGGTGGATCGTAGATCAAGGTGGGGCCCAAGGAAATCAAATCTTGTGATTCCCTACCTCCCCTCCAAGAAGAAACTCTCCACCGCAACCACACCAAACGTTCCGTGATCATCTAGGTATGACCCATCACCCCTTTTTCCTTAAAACCTTTGTGATGAGAAGGGATTTCATGGATTTCTAACATGCAAATGGTTGTTTTAGGGAATCCGGCCGTCTGACCCCAAAAGCCTCATTCCTAGGTCCTTTTCCAAGTCTTCAACGATCCATAGGTGCGGACTATTGTTCTTAGGTGGCTAGCACCAATTTTAGTATGATTTTAATGATTTTGTTTGCTTGGATGATGCATTTGGAGAATCTAGACGAACCTAGGGAAGACCCTACCCTTAATCCTATCGATTCACATGGAATAGTTATATAATGTTGTTGCCTTTCGTATGATTTGGTTTGAATGAATGATTGCATGTACTTGTCTTGTTTGGTTCTCATATGATGTTGCCTCATAGCATGTATGATCCATTAACTCTGGTGTAATTTGGTTCTATTAGATATAGGAAGTGCTTAGCTTCCTCACTAACCCACACAAAACACATACACTCTTGATTCATGATATTGGTAGCTTTGCTTGATAGGAAAAATTTAAATTGTATGTTGAGAAAATATGAAACATGATATTGTTTTATGCTAGATGATAACCCTGCTAGTTGGCATGCTATAGATTACCATCAAATTCTTGGGTTGGTCAGGAATATGAGGAGAGTTAAGGTGGTCTCATTGGTAGGACTACCCTAAGGTCAAACCCATGGATTTGGGCGGGTGCGTGTGGGCGACAGTAGTTAGGCTACATGGGTCGCTCGTACCCGTTGTCATTCGTCATGTGTTCGCCTGACTCTTGCTGTCTAGTCCACGTACTGACCAATCATGTTTGTTAACCATGTTTGCCCACACTTGTATGGAACTTGAAACACCCTTCAACCATTGGAGCCCATTGCCAACCATTTGAAATCGATCCACTGACTTGAGAGCTGGGCATGGTGGAATGGGACACTGTGTTGGAGCTGTCGGCCTACGCTGGGGTGAAGCGTCTCTTCATAGTGACCGCGAGCGATCCCACATTTCTGCACTCCCCATGTGCTTGAAGTCGGGGATAGGGAAAACCCAACGGGATCAAGGATCGCGGGGTCTCGGCCTCACACGTTGGGAGGTCTTGGCCTCGCAACCAGTTTAGGGCATTGATACGTGGGATGTATCAGATTTCCCAACTTGCTGGATGAATGGACTTAACTAAGAACTCGGCTAACACGATCATTGCATCTCACTAGTTAGGGTGGCGACTCGGCAGTCGAGGTCGCTCTGAGGGAGTGTTGGTCAGACGCGATCGTTAGATGGAGTCGCTCGAAGGAGAGTTGTGGCGAGGGCATGCATCATACCATCCCCCATGCATGTGCATTAATAAGATTAGTTAGGTGTTTGTGAACATCTGCTTTTCATTAAATTCATAATATAACTGATGCTTGTTATAACTTAAGATTAATAGTACCCACTGAGTTGATCACTCACTCCCACTCTGGGACGGTGTTTTAAAACACCAACCAGACTCTTCCATAGTCGTAGGTGATGAGGATTTCGTGGAGCCTGGCGATGCGAGCCTTGAGGAGGAGGACCAGTCCTCCTACTTTCAGCTGATGAATGGGCCCTCATTAGACCTGTAGATAGCACGTTGGATCGCTGCGTAGTGGGCTCAGCTCTATTCTTTTGGACATGATATTTTTGTGATTTTGTTGGGCAACGCCTTGTGCGACCCTTTTGGACGTGTATATATGTTTAGCCTATTTCATTTCAGTAGACTGGTTGTGATTATGTTTCATGTTTCAAGAAATTCCAAGCTGCGCATTTAAACCTAATTAAACATAAATTGGCAAAAATCAGCATAAGTGACACCCGGGAACTTGGAGTCGAGTTTATACACGACCCCCAATTTTCAGGGCGTTACATGTTTCAAGCAGTAACGCAGAATGATGAGTTGTTAGAACTCTTAATGAATCCATAGCCATATATTTGGTAGTGTATGCAGTTGCTGCATACACTTGATGGAATTCACCTATATGGGTGTGGAGGTAGAGGCTGCTTCCTATGAGAATCTAGGCGAATTCTCTAGAGCACTCATGAAATTCAGGTAATGGTATATGGCCGAAACGCATCGAACCACAAAATCACTTGCAGAGGAAGAGTTGTGTGAGTGACATGTACTTGCGATTTATATTAAAAGGATTCAGGTTCAAAACTATAGTACCACCTGAATCCTGTAGACCTGTCTTGCTTACTCTAATATTGGTTCAAGTCTATGGTGACACCGGCACCATTGCACAACTATTACGCTTTAATCCGAAAGAGTTTTATTTTAAAACATGTGAGGGATTATTATATTTTGTTTTAAAATAATATTAAAATTTGAATTTTTAAATTTTCGGTAATTTCCCTCCACATGTGAAAAGTTTTGGTACTTTTGTGTTGTTGGTTTTGTCCCACATCGGATTTGACAAAATAAACTATCTTGTATATAAGATAGTCTTTTTACCTAGGGCTTGAGCCCCTTTTAGGGGGCATGTGAATTTGGTCCTGTGGGGGGGCTATGCCAATAGTTCTAATTTATGTCATTGACCACACACGCACGCGCGCGCGCCGAGCCGAGCCGTGCCGAGCCGAGTCCAAGTCCGAGTCTGTGTCTGTGTCCGTGTCTGTGTGCGCGTGCGCGACGTGACGGGACAGGACGGGCTAGGTTGGGCATGGGCGCGGTTGAGGGTGCGAGTACGATGTGGGTGTACTCGCATGGGTGTGTGTATGGGTACTTGCGGGACTTTATTTGCGAGAGTGCACTCGCACTTGCGCCTTTTCTTTTTAATCCAAAGAGATGCATCCCTTCCAATTGGTCGCACCTGTTGGGTTTAAACCCAAACCCTTTGTAAAGGGTGCTTATGCACTATTTCGGAGTCTATATAAAGATTTTTGTTTAAATTTCAAATATACGAAAATATTATCTCTCTTATAAAACTCTCTCTGATACGGTTTTAAGAATTTTACTGAGTTCATTGCTGAGTCAAGTCAGCATTTTCGGATTAAACTGCAAGTGGTTTGAGCCCGTGTACAGTGAGTGCACTGCTGGGACCGAGTCATAGTCGTTATATCCTGGAGGTCGATTGCTCTGGAAACCTGTTGCACTTGGGACGCTGTACAAGGGGAGCAAATTCGATTTCAAGCCGAGTGACTCAGTCACGCCTCGACTCAATTCAATAAGTTCTTCTTTCTTAAAAATTTTATTTTCTTTTTTGGTTCTCGATTTTCTATAGTCTATTTAATTCAACCAAATATTCCAACAACCAACAAGTTCCCTGTCCAATATCAGGAAGTGTTAGTTCCAGCGATTCACAATATCAAAGCAACCATAACCCATACTCCATGATGAATTATTTATAACTAAATAATAGGGTGTTGCTTCGAAGTAGAACTATTCTTCTGTAGACTGAAGGTTTCAAATTTTGGTGTAGTGTGGTGCATGTAAAAAATGGATGCTTATCAAACCTCACACAAATTCTCAAATAGAAACACCCACAAAGTGTCAGCATGATTTGTGGCATGCAGATTAAGAATTGTAATATATGGTACTACATATGCTGCTAGTCTTGGATCTGAAAAATAGTTGTCTACCTTTGGATGATCAGCTACATCAAGAAGAAATTTTGATCAAGCATTTCACTTGCCCCAAAAATTTTGATCTATCTTCAAACGAATTGCTGAATCACATAATGATATGAGTGGATCGTTTCAATATCTCATATTATATCGATAGAGGAAGTCCATCATTACCAGTGCAAAGTTGATGCCAGTCATAATCCTCATTGTCTTGGTTGAAGCTTTGATATCTTGACAGAGTGGGTCCAGATCTACTCATGGGTTCCTCTACTGGATAAAAGATCCGAAAAACCCACTGAATGAAAAATAAAAAGAAAAGGAAGGCTGACGATAGAATAGTGCAAGAAAAAAAAAAAAAAAAAAAACAGAGCAACACTGCTTGGCAACTATAATCATGTTGGTGACAATGTGTATAACACCTTGTAAACCTAAAGAAAGAATTACCTTTGGTATCCCATTACGTAAGCATGGAAAATAAATATGATAAACCATCCATTTGTGAACACGCTGCAATTAGTAACACTTATCATCTGTGAATGTTTTTACCCATTATTTCATGTTACCTGCTTTCCCTGTCATATTTTTCATTAATAAATATAGAAGCATACTCTTATGTTAGTTTTTCACAGGATAAATGTTGGTAATTGTTCATCAATCCTCATATGTGACAGTGATGTACAGCTATTAGACCATCCAAATGGTCCATTCTATTGTGGATGGAGCATCTCTATAATCACACCGATCAAGCAATCCCAACCATCCAAATAGTCCATTCCGTTGTGGATGGATCCATTATGTTTTTTAGCATTCTAGATTGTATTGTTTGTTGACTAAAGAGAAGAAATTTGTTAGTACATAACTGAAATGTGGCTGAACTATGCACATACAATTGAGTGCTTGTTATATGTTACATGTATATGTATGATATTGAGTAATATTTACAGAGCTTAATGGTTGGTAAGGTGTTTTTTTTTATTATTTTTTTTATTTTTTAAATAAATATGGGTGCATGCCACTAGAATTTCATTGATCGGTAAAATTTGCAGGCATTTGGGTGGGTCCTAACAAAAAGACTACGGACCTCACGTATCATATCTCAACAAGAAAACTAAACACTAATACAGAAGAGAATCTTTTTTCAACAAGAAAAAAGGACCTGAAAGAAGCCTATCAAAGGCCTACTACCGGGAGACCCAAACATCTATGGATAACAGGAGGAATAAGGGAGAAGGTAAGACTAGGGAAGAGAGCAACAAAGATCTAATCTGCGTGAGAACCGAACCGAACCACCCGAAGGCCCAGCCTATCAAGGAAGAGGCTTCCCCTAACATGTCGCGGGAGGAGAGAAGAGATACGAAATAGCGAGGTGGCCTGAGTCTCACTTCCCAAACAGGCCATACCATCTGCTGGCCTGTTCCCTTCTCTATAGATGTGGACAAAATTTAGCTGACAAAGCGAGCGAAATTTCTGAATTCTCTCTATCCAATAGGCCCATTTCTAGAAGGGGCACATATTACCATTTAGGAAGTCGACCACCACGATATTAGATATGCCAAAACTAGAGCAAAAGGAGGGCCCGTCATGAACTGCACGTAGCTCTGCATATGTGTTGGAAGCTAACCCATAGCCTGCTGAAAAGCAAAAATAAACTCACCATTGTCACCCCTGCATACCTCCTCCACCTGACAGCCCGGGTTTCCCCTAGCCAAGCCATCAATGTTGAGCTTGGACCAGCCTGTATACGGCTTCTCCCACCTGACCACAATTGGGGGATCACGCAGACGCGTTGAATCAGCTATCCCCAGAAATGACCATGAGGTTCTACTCGGCGAAGGGCACAGAAGATCAGGGGCTCGCTTTACAAGCAAGGAGAGCCAGCTCTTCACCTTAAACACAATCACTGCCTCCTGCATAGCCTTGCGTCGAATTTAGCTGAGTTTTTGGACGTCCATATATCCCACAAAATTAAAGATGGGGAAATCTTAATAATTGGGGAGGAATGCTGCTGTGAGGAATGCTACTGCGAGCCTGCGGGGTTCCACCAAAAGCTGAGGTTCTCTTCTATTGACAGATTGGCGAAGAATGGGATCCCGAAAACCTCCCCAAAAAATTTCCAACAAGCTGAAGCTATCGCGCTGTTGATGAAAAGGTGGTGCAAGGATTCAGTAGAACGGCCTCTGGTTGCGTCGTTAGAGCAGCAAACACACTTAGAGGCTAATGATACACCCCTCCCCTGAACACTTACATCAATAGGAATCGCCTGCTGCAACACTCTCCAGATGAAAAGGGAGATTCTAGGTGGCAACTTTGCATGCCAGACCCACCTAGACCAATCCCTATGAGGGTTGGCTGCTCTGCTAAGCTTCCACGCTGATTTAATTGAGAAAGCACCGGAAGGGGTGAGCGGCTAGATACAACTATCCGGTCTATCTGACAGGCAGAAACCACTCTAAAATATGAAATCAATTATATATTGAGGAAGAAAGGCGAAAGCTGAGGAAGGCGGGAGAGGCCCATGCTTCCCAAGAACCTGATTAACCTTGGTAGATAACAGAGGAGCTGGAACCTAGCACGAGAATTGGTCGATAAGCGGGCCAAGCCCCGACCAATTGTCAGCCCAAAAGGTACAATTTCCGCTACCAATCTGCCAGTGCACATTGCAGTCCAAAAGAGGAAGCATCGCATGGATCTGTTTCCACAGCGGGGAGGCGAAAGAAGACGATCTGGTAGGGCCTGACGAAGAAAGTAGCAGCTTGTAGGATTCAAGGGTTGACTTTGATAGCCTTGTCTCAACAATTCAGGGTTGACTTTTAAAAGGTAGATCGATAAAATGATTCAAGACCTCAGCCAATCATCAAAATAGGGTCAAAATGGACTCCACATTCTATACAACAGATGCCTGTCTATCCCCCCTGCCACCACTATTTCCAATATTGTCCGATACAAGATTTTAATAGAAAATTTAGCAAAACCCGAGAAAGAAAATGTAGAAGAATCTCATCCCTAAGATTACTTGTATACTGGGATATACAACATTATTTCCAGACATCAATAAAGATCTAGGCAAAATGACCAGAAAAAGGGCTATTTTAGTATATATGCCAAAGAAATCAGCAATTTGGTCTAGATAGACAAAAAAATCAGCAAATTTACCATTTCGGAGCTGAAAAGCTTGGCTGTAATTTTACCCGATAGGTTGTCGTTGTTGAAGTAGCTAGCAAGTACATAAATTGGAAAAACTGTTCATTCAGTTGTATACCATTGCCTTGCTTCCAAATGCTAATAAATTGACTTGTTAAATAAGATCCAGATGACATTCAGGGCAATAAATTTGAATCATATTTAAAAAAGAATGCATTGACTCCTTTGAATATTAGAATCTACAAACTAAAATAATTTTCAGGAATCAATTGAATGACAGCATTATGACATACCAACACTGTGCCAACACCTGTCAATATGTCTACGCCTAACACAAGCATCATGCACATGAAGTTTTTATACATATAAATTTAAGATTTAAACAAATATCAAAATAGTTTTCCAAGAAATACCAGAAAACCAAATCCAATAACACAAGGTAAAATATCTGCATACCTGAAGTAGTTGTAGCTGCTGCTGCCGCACCATCGCCGCTGCCAGAAATTCCTACAGATTGCAGCTGTTCAGCGGCCTTTGCAGCTTCCCTGTCATTTGCTTCTAAAAACACAATAAGAATAAAAAATAAATCAGGAAAAAAATAAAAATAAATAAAATTCATGAAAGATAGTTGTGTATATGTCATCCAGGCCATTCAAACCCTTCATCTGGTCTGGATGAAGGAAAAAATCGGGCTGTTTTGAAACTCGGATGGGCATTGGTGCGCATCAAGGGTGAGCATTTCCACCCAATTTGTTCCCTATGTTGTGGCCCAACTTAGTTCTGGATTGGGCTGATATTCGGTACCTGAGGATAATAAAGGTAAGATGCACTAGTAGCAAAAGAAAAGGGAAAAAATAAAATAAAAGAGATAAGAAGCAAGTAGTTGTAAACAAAATTATAGTCCAAAAAGCAATTGAAGTTGTAAACATAGTTGTAATGCTAACAGTAATGATCTTTTTGAACCTTATGTCATATAGAGTTGATAGGTGAATCATATTTTGTTATCAGTTGAAAGAGAAACCTGAATTGAAACATAGAGAAAAAATGCATAACAAAAGCTGAGAAGTATTGAACACACGAGTAGATTGGGGGATGTTACAGTGTGTATGGTTTATTTGGCAGGCGATGCAAAAAACAGAGTTTCAAAATGCCAATGACATATGTGAAATCCTCATACCCACAATCTTGCACATCTAGGTTTAATTTATTTAAGAATAAAAGCAAACATAAAAACACAACTACTTGATTTTTTTTATTTTTATTTTTTTTGGAGAGATACTAGTTCTTGATTTTCAACACACCACCCAAGAATTCTTGTTGAATATTCAAATTGTAACTAACAATCAAAAGGATAATACTTGCATCGAGACATGATTCTATGAGAAAGCATCAGTTTAATTAAATGCTGGTTCCTCAGCAATTTAGAGCTTTGTTTCTAACAAGTGGTCCACTTGAGGAGCGATGCTGCCTAATTTTAGAGCCAGACAATCCAATGATTGTGGCCCAGCGAATGGAGAACTTGGACCTCACACATGTATGCCATATCGGCACATGCACTTGATGACAATTCTCATCTTTAACAAACGGTTCCAGAACCCAGCATCAAATTCTGATGATAGTTTCTGAAGTTGAACAACAGGAAGACATTCAAGTGTAAAATGTAAGACATCAATAACTAGAAAAATTAAATCCTAGCAAGAACCGATAAACAGAAATGGGGACAATAACTAAGAAACCCATCAAGTACCTGTTTCTGAAACTTTCAGTCAGGCTATGAACAAAAGTAAAACAATAGCAAATAAAAACCTCAACCCCCTTGATCATATAAGGATCACGAGCGAAGCTAGATGAATGCAACTTGGGTCATTGATATTCACCATCAAACCTGCTTACCCAGTTGAGAGCCTCAGTTCGCATCATGCAGCTCATAAATTAACCAGAGAAGACTACAATGCCCCAAATTCCCATCTTTCACATATTTTGAATACCTTGATAGAGAGGTTTAGCCTTCTAAAAATGCAAGTTCAGCCACCTTCTTGACACAAAAAATTGCTTTTGTCGATGATTTCCACAATATCTTACCAGCCTGCACCCATGCTGAAATCCACCAACTAGTGACCCGATTTGGGTTGCACCAACTGCACTTCAAACTTCTTTAAAACTGCATCTCAGAGACTGCTAGCCACTGGACAGTGAATGAAGAGATTGACCATGGTTTCCTCAGTCATGCAACAAACAGAGCGTCTGTTCTGGATATGGAATCCTCTCCTCTTTAAGTGATCCATCGTTGGTCACCCGTTGTGAGAGGGCAACCACCCAGAAAAAAAAAGGTTGTTCCTTTCCACACCACCGACTGCCATAGAGAGATCTCAATCACTGACTCTATTATGATGCAGGACAATTAACCACTTGCTCGAAAAGCTCGAACTATTAGAGTATGGCGAATTAATCCCTTTATCTCATAGCCCAGGCCCCACATCGCATGGGTTAGGACCTCGGCCGAACCCCCCTCGTGGGCCCCAAATCACATGGGTACCGCCTCATATAAGCCACCCACCCCGAGTGTGTCCCCGCATCTGATGGGCTACCCCACTCGAGCTTGGTGTGAAATGCGCATTAATCACCTCCAGTGAGGAGTCTCGAACAAGAGACCTCCTCTGTGGGCCCCAAATCAAATGGTTCACCTACCCTGAGTGTGTCCCCGTGTCCCACAGGCTACCCCACTCGGGCTCGGTGTGAAAATGACCCTACATTATGTTAACTTTCACGAACAACAATGAGGAGAACCTTCTGCTCAATTGACCAGTCCATCATAACCACACTAGAATTAACATTAAAAGCAAACCCTAGAAATCGAACATCATCATAAAATATAAGAGCAAATCTTTTGCTGAAAATCTCAGTTAAACCCTAGAATTGAAGCGGAATCCGCAAATAACCAAAAAAATTCACAAATTTTGGATGTCAGGTCCAAAGTGAGTTGAAATCTTCAAACACAGGAAAACTCCATAGAAACCCTAAAAATTCAATTCCATGTAAAATCTACATCGAAATCGAGTGCTAATTCCTTAATTAGCATCTCAAAACAGAGTAAAATCCTCCAACAACTGAATTTTTGTGAATGGATTTCAGATGATCTCATTTCAGCTGAAAATCGAAGATAGGGAAGAAAAATCCCTCAATTTCAAGAGAAAATGAAAACAAATCAAAGCTCATGTAAAGAAAATACCTGGAAAACGCCAACAGAGAGAGGGAGAGAGAGGGAGAGAGAGAGAGAGAGGGTTTGGGGCTTCGAGGCTTTGAGGTGCAACGAGAGGGAGAACGAGAGTTGAGGGTTTGGGGCGAGAGAACAGTTTGGGATTTAAGGTCGAGCACGGATTATGAGGGACCTTTGGAGGAAGTTTTTAGGATGTTACGTGGGGCCCACTGTGATGTTTGTGAGGAATCCACATCGTCCATCTATTTTGAGAGATCATTTTAGGATATGAGACCAAACATGAGGTGGATCCAAAACTCAAGTGGGCTACACGAGATGAGAAATCCACACCACATTTAGAATGGTTTATAACAGTTCTAAATTTGGAACAGCTTAAAACCATTCCTAAACCAAAGATAGAACCGTTCTAAATTTGCAATTTTGGTATAGTGACAAAATTATCTGTATACCAAGAGTCAAACTAGGAGGCCCTTATCTCTCTTTTAAGATTTTACAAACACCTATATGCAATTGTTGGAAAGAAACCTCATTTTTCATGACATGCTCTCTTTAGTCTTTTTCTTCCCTTGTCAAATAACAAATCCATGATACAGAAACTCAATTACAACAAGCTACCCGCCGACGAGTTCACAAAACCATGATCCCTATATCTTGGAATGCCAGCATGGAAAGCCCGTTGTAGAACATCAATCCAAGCTGCAAATATGGACTCTTTTAACTGAGCCCACTTGAGGATTTACCGATTTTTCCAAAAGGAATCATAAGGTCCATGCCCAACTATGCAAGTTTGATGGATCTAACTGTGACAGCACCGCAAAGTCACATAAATTTTAAAGTTGCTACCCTCAAACCTTAAACACTTCTTCAGTTGAACGTTGACCATTACATAGTCTTATGCCACTAATTAGAACATTAAGATTATCCTATTGAGATTTTTTTATGCTACTCTTTCCGGAATGAGACTAAACATACCAGTCCAAATCATGGAAGCTTGGGCCCACTTGCCAAGCTCAAAACTTAGCACATTCAACATTTCCTCAAATCCAGTATATTGTAATGTGCAAGCCCAAGGCTCCTAGCTTCAGCCCAAATTGCATGGATGGGGCTCGAAATTCCCATTCGTGGCTCACAACTAGATGGTAAATGGGATAAAACAAAATTAATTTCACATATAGCCGAAATAAATTAAAATATTATTTCAAGCCTTTGATTTTATTGCAATGTCCTGATCTTTTAAGCAAAAAAATATATGTTAGAATCATAGTGGATTCCACAATCTACTACAAGCATCAAATCTAGGGCGTTTAACAGTTTTGAATGCATACTTGATGTGGTGTCTTTCGGCCTTCTGACTCTACCACACCTATGCCTTCTTACATTCTCTAATGGGAAGATAAATGGGTGCATAATGGTGTGTAGATTAGGAGACCGAAAATCCCACCCATCATATGATTCTCCCAAACCCACGACTCCTAAATCATTGAGAGAGAAGACTTCTCCCAACACAACTCTATCAAGAGTTGTCTATTGTATTTCACACACATGATAACCGTGTGCAATCAACAATAGTGTGGGTCCCACTCTGATGATCATGTGAATGATCTAATCCAATCATTGCATTGCCTAATGGACATATGCTATTGCTGTGTAGCCCATAATGCCAACAATATAAACATAAAAGAAAAAGGTGAACTTAAACTGATATTTTAGTCATTTTATCTATAGAAGTTGGACTGGGACAGGTCGTCTCAAGAATAGCTCTCTTTGTTGAAGTTAAAAAATTAAAAAAAATTAAAAAAAAAAAGCGTGAAGAGAGGATCTCGAGTACTAGTGCTGGATCCATGGCAACCTTTAACAACTAGTTGCTTCCTCCTCCTGACCAGAAAATGAAAAGAATAATCAATTAATCAATCACATAATAGTCATTTTATATTAAAAAACAATAATAACAACAATAAAATCATTAAATATCATTTGAAATCAATAGGTAAAAGCCATCCTATCCTAAAATCTATAAAAAAGAAGAAAAAAAAATTGCTACAAGGACTTGGGCATAGAGAGTTCACCACATATTTCAAAACGTGAAAACTCAACTCCATGTCCACTCAGGTCAAGTTTGCTCGAGGACTCAGGTTGAGTTGGCTCGAATACTTGCTACTCGATATTTAATAATTAAATTAAGACATTAGCAATATTTATAACTAAATAAAATAGCAATGGAACATCTACTATTTTCTGCTACTTTTCAGGGTAAAAAAGAAATATTCGTAGTTTTCACAGTGGAGAAAGGCACTGAATATGTTAAAGGAGGTTTAGCACATGATGGATAGATTGGATGTATCATACACATTACAGTGGGCTCCACATATCATGAGTGTATATCAATTATTGTGTTCCAGGACTATAAAGATATCTACACGATCCCTATGAGAAAAAGAAAAGAAAGGAGGAGAGATATACATTCATCCCTTTTTATTAGTCTCCCTTATTATTAGTCTTTCTATCCACTAAGACATTGCACTTCCGATGTGGGCGCAACATAACGCCCAGCCCCGCATCATGTGTAGCCGGGAATCCAATTGTCACATTCTCACAGGAAATATTGAACTTATAGCCATTGTCAAAAATCTCGAAATACCTTCCCCGAGCAAGCAATTCAACTCGAAAATCCACGGCCTCGTGTAATAGCCGGTCCCTGACAATGGACTCAGCCACATCCACATCCAAGCTCTCTGAGTGGTTCATGTGGTGGGTGTGAAGAGTCTTATGCCCCAACCGTTGCACGTAGAAGGGATGGATGGAGACCTGTGATAAGAAGTGGGATCCATAGTATATGGATTACTGGACACGATCAACGTACAGATTTTTGAAATGGTTCTTAATGTATATTGAGATATTCCAGGGGGCAGTCAATTGTGAGGAGGATATGTTGAAGGGATCGACGGTGCCTAAGGTGACGGTGTATGAAGACATTGCATTGATCGGCGGGCTAATGAAATGAAGTAACCAGACAAAGAATCCAATTCCTGGAAAGAATAAGATTGCAAAGACGATTACTATGACGATTCCGAAGAGGGTGATAGGTTGCGGCGGGGGGTGCTCGTTGATGAGCGATTCCATGTGTGTTCAGAAGACGAATGTTAGGGTTCAGAAGAAGAAGGTTAAGGCCTATCTTGCGTGAGTTTGAGATTGAGATTGGGCAGGCACTGTCAAATAACTTACTTAGAAGAGAAGTGAAAATATAAGTTGTGGGGGACTCCAATCCCTTTTTTATAAGGATACCAGATTTCGGTGTGGCCGCAGACGTGGATTTCGGAAATTCCTACGCTGGGATGTTTAAGTGGGGCTAATCAGAAAGTTCAGTTTCTGATTGATCTGAACCTTATTATAACCAAAGCATACATATCTTCAGATGGGGGATGGTTCATGGGTGGTAAGATTTTGTACCTGCTTGAATTGAATTGAGTTTTGGTGGTTCTGGATGCTGTGCAAGATCTGAGTCACCCATCATGCGGGCCTTACGCTGTGGATGCCCTTGCCACTAAAATCAGAACAGTCCATTCATTGCATAGGCCCTGGTGTACAAAACAGATGAACTGCTACAAGCACTGAAAAAGTTTCTCTTTTGCTGTCCATTAGCTTCATTCATTGACGCCCACCTGATGGACAGATGGGAAATCCCACACGCGTGCCAGCATGGCACATGCGGCGATGTATTTGGGGTGTGGGCTATACCAAGCATGTGTTATTAGCAAACCTTTGATAGAAGTATTAAACGAGACTCAAAACCAAGTTCTTTCTTTACTTGTTTGCAAAATGAAGTAAATCATTTTTGTCCAATTGCAATTGTGGCAGTGTTTAATGTGACTGATCATGATGGCAAGAAACTCGAAGATGACGGGATCATCAGTTACATAAAAAAGGTAAGCAGACCACAGTTCTGAAATTTATGCTTTTTTTAAGGCATCTACAGCTTGAATACTTTTCTTTCGAATTCCTGCATGAGTTGTTTCCTAATGTGAATAGAATCTCATTGAAGTGCGTATGAATTCCCAATTCAAAGGGCCTCACAGACACCAAATAAAAAATAAAAAATAAAAGAATCAAATGTTATTGTTCTTTCCCTTCTGAATCCCCCAAAATAAAAGGGAAGCATTCTCCAAAGAGTTCTATTACAATCTTTCAACTCACGGTGGGGCCCACCATGCAAAAATTTTGTATCAAGTATCAAAAAAAACAAAAAAAAAAAAAGAGCCCCACATGGATGGTTTGGTGGGCTGAGCGAATGCTCAATTGAAAACTTCCTCTTTGGAGAATGGCTGAAGCGGCCTGAAACACCCATTCTTCGATTAGTGGCCACCTATTTTATTCTTTTTTTGTTCCTGTTTTTGCATGATTGTAATGCTTTCTCTAGAAACCAATGCATTTGTCTTAAACTCACTGAGATCTGCCAAATGTTTTGCTGTAATGCACCTTGATGTGTGTTTCTTTGCACCAAATATCATGAAATTGTGATTAATTAGTCTAATTTGGTGTAAATTTTCATGATATTTCATGAAATTTGGTGCAACTAAACACGCCCTTAATTCTCAATACCTTGGCATAACATAGTTTCTTAAAACAGAGGTGATTCTCATCCTCATCAGCTGAATTCATATATACAAATGAAGTTCCCATTTCACCCATTTGACATTTTTGCATGAATTTGCGAAAATCATGCAGTCTATTGAAACGGAAGCCTGCTTCCTACCCTCATTGAGGAGTTCTGTCGGTGTGATGCCTTCCAAAGAGCATACTTCTATTGAGCTAACAGGCACCGACTGGCCCGGTTTATTATCCGAAGTGTGTGCTGTACTCGCTGACCTCAGATGCAATGTCGTATGCGGAAGTTTGGACACATAATGCCCGAGCCACAGCAGTAGTCCACATCACTGATGAATCAACGGGCCGTGCAATTGAAGACCCAAGTCAGCTTCAAAGATCAAGGAGCTTTTGTGCAATGTACTTAGAGGGAACAACGAATAGAGAGCCGCGAAGATGACGGTTTCCATAGGGGTGACCCACACAGAGAGGAGGCTGCATCAGATGATGTTTGATGATAGGGATTACGAAAGATGCGGACCAGCAATGGCTGAGGATAAGATATCAGCCAGACCTCATGTAGCTCTGTTGGATTGTTTCGAAAAGGATTATACTGTTGCTACTATGAGGTCGTAGGATCGGCCAAAGCTTCTGTTCGATACTGTTTGTACCTTGACAGACATGCAGTACATGATGTTTCATGGGACTGTAGACACGGGAAGGACGGAAGCTTACCAGGTATCAGATCTTCTGGGCTACTCATGACTTGATTCAGACATGAGAATGTGGCATGCATATGCATTCATCCTTTGGACCCCACAGTTTGCACAGTGGCCTTAAAATCAGGCCATTCTAGTCATCAGGTGGGCCATGTGTATAAGAATCTGGACCATTGGTCAGTTTCTCAAATGCCCCATTTTCTTCATACACATTGGCCTACTTGATCACCTCTCGAACCTGATTTTTGTACATTATCACATATGTGGTGGGGCTCACCAGATGACAACCTTAGCATTTCTCATTCTAGTTCTGTAATTAACATGGATGTTTCTTGTCCAATTGTAGGAATACTATATCAGACACATCAACAGGCTCCCTATCAGCTCGGAAGCTGAGAGGCAACGCGTGACCCAGTGCCTTGAAGCAGCAATCGAGAGGCCGGCCTCTGAGGTATTTGTCACTGAGCAGAGGAAAGTTCCCATCAGACATACAGCTGTGGTTCAGAAGCTGCTAGCAATGGTAGATGGTGGTTGCTTATCCATCTCGAGTATCTCTAGGGTACACATGAAAAACAATCTAGCTATTTGGAACTGATCTGGTGGGCCAACATGTCCACAGACTATCAGAAATTCACAACATTTATTCACTATTTTGTTCACAAGGTTGTCCATGTGCTTTCCATGGATGGAATGGCTACAACAGTATGTGATTCTGGGTCTATGGCACATGAATGTGTTGACCCAGCAGATCGATGGCTCCATTTCACTTAACATGATTGCCACGTCTACCATTGATCTATCAAAATAATTGAATGGTTCACATTCTCATGAATTATAATGGTTCGCCCTGTAGGGACTAGAGCTAGAATTATGCACGGATGATCGACTTGGGCTTCTTTCAGACATCACAAGGATATTCCGGGAGAATGGTTTATGCATCACAAGAGCAGAAATCTCAACAAAGGGTGGCAAAGCAATAGACAACTTCTATGTTACGGATGCGTCTGGTAGCCCTGTCGATTCCAAGACCATTGATTCAATCTGCAGGCAGATTGGCCAAATGACCCTGCGAGTGAAGCAGAACCCGTTCTTTTCTCCCGATCCTCCCAAAGAAACATCTGTTGGGTTCCTCTTTGGAAGCTTTTTTAAAGCCCGCTCATTTCAGAAGTTCAGATTAATTCGATCATATTCCTGAAATTCTCCTATATTTCAATAACAAGAAAATTAAAAAAAGATCAAATGTCCAGTCCATACGAGTAGAAATAACACATTGTAAATAGGTGTCATCTCCCTTAAATAGAGGGATCCATGTAAATTCTTCAGGGTCTGGTACTTCTCAACCTGTAATTAGATTGTGTATATAGACAGTACATAGGTTGCAGAGGAATTGCAAATATTATTGTTTGTAGATAAAAGTGATTTTTTTTTTCACTTTATTATTATTATTACTGCAGCATTGCTGCTGGATCCCTGGGGATTAATTCATGGGCTGTTTGGATGTGTGATTGGACTGAATTGCAATAATTCAATTGAAATATTGTGGAAATAAATAACCAAAATGGTCTGGTCTTCAAATTGCAATCCCGTGAAATTCATGTTTACTTGAAACAAAATGAACTGCTATTTGGAGGCCAGTTAGTGGGGCTAGATCTACTTGGGCTATTTCTAATTCATTGAATATTGCAGTTCAATTCAAGTTTCTCTGAGGAAAAGAAATCAACAATGAAGCTGTGAAAAAGGTATGGTTTTCCTCAGCTATGACATTTTCCTTTCCAAGTCTACCATTTTTTTATACCACCAATCCAAACAGGCTACCAAAACAGAGCCTGTGGACGTGTTTGGATGCACTATTGATCGAATTACAATATTTAAATATAGAGGAAATGACCAAAATGGCAGGACCGTTTTAATTCATAATGACGACTTCCTAATTGCAATTCAGTTTGCTCATGCAATTCATGTTTACTCAACTGCTATTTGGAGGCCAGGCATTATAAATGAGTGGGGTTAGGTCCACTTGGGTCATTTCTAATTCATTGGATATTGTGGTTCAATTCAGTTTAGCATCCAGAATGCAGCTCATGTGGGTGTGTTTGGATGCTCTATTAGACTGAATTGCAATAACTTAATTAAAATAGAGGAAATGACCAACATGGCTGGACCATTTTAATTGACAAGGACAACTTCCTAATTGCAATCCATCCAATTCTGTTAGCTCAAAACAATCCAAATAGCTGTTTGAAGGCCTGTCATGTTTGTTCGAAACTATCCCAAGTGCCATCTAGACCAGCAAATCAGGTAATTATGAAAGAAGTGAGACTAGATTCACTTGGGTATTTCCTAGTTCATTGAATATTGCATTTCAGTTCAGCATCCAGCATTCATCCCATGTCGGCGTGTTTGGATACGCTATTTGACTGAATTGTAATAATTTAATTAAAAGACAGAAAATGACTAAAATGGCAGGACCATCTTAATTCATAATGACAGCTTTCAAATTGCAAATCCATCCAATTCAATTCACTCAAAGCAATCTGAATTGCTGTTTGGAGGCCAGCCATTCATTTTGAACGGAGTGGGGTTAATCCACTTGGGTCATCTCTAATTCATTGATTATCGCAGCTCATATGGCTTTTTAAAGATCTGAGATTATACTCAAGTAAATGGTTCAAAACCTCCTACCTAGCAAAGCAAGAACAGCACTGCCGTTGAACGTGGACCATTACATATTTTTATGCCACTAATTAGAACATTAAGATTATCCTATTGAGATTTTTTTATACTACTCCTTCCAGAATGAGACTGAATAGACCAGTCCAGATCATGGAAGCTTGGGCCCACTTGCGGAGCTCGAAACTCAGCACATTCAGCATTTCCTCGAATCCAGTATAATGTAATGTGAAAGCCCAAGGTTCCTGGCTTCAGCCCAAATTGCATGGATGGGGCTTGAAATTCGCATTCGTGGCCCACAACCAGAAGGTAAATGGGATAAAACAAAATTAATTTCACATACAGCCGAAATAAATTAAAATATTATTTGAAGCCGTTTAACAGTTTTGAATGCATTGCTGGATGATGTGGTGTCTTTCGGTCTTCTGACTCTACCACACGTATGCCTTCTTACATTCTCTAATGGGAAGATGAATGGGTGCATAATGGTGTGTAGATTAGGGGACCCAAAATCCCACCCATCATAGGATTCTCCCAATCCCACGACTCAGAGAAGACTTCTCCCAACACAACTCTATCAAGAGTTGTCTATTGTATTTCACACATGATAACCGCATGACTCAACAATAGCGTGGGTCCCACTCTGATGATCATGCGAACAATCTGATCCAATCATTGCATTGCCTGATGGACATATGGCTTTGCTATGTGTAGCTCATAATTCCAACAATATAAACATAAATGAAAAAGGTGAACTTAAACGGATATTTTAGTCATTTTATCTATAGAAGTTGGACTGGGACAGGTCTTGTCTCAAGAATTGCTCTATTTGTTGAACTTTAAAAAGAAGAAGAAAAAAAAAATGGTAAACTGTGTCAGGTTTTTCTTTAAAAAATAAAATAAAATAAAATAAAATAAAGAAAGAAAGAAATGAAGAGAGGATCTCGATTGACTACTAGTGCTGGATCAACGGCAGCCTTTAACCTTTAACAACTAGTTGCTTTCTCCTCCTGACCAAAAAATGAAAAGACTAATCAATCAATCACATAACAGTCATTTTATATTAAAAAACAATAATAACAGCAACAAAATTATTAAATATCATTTGAAATCAATAGGTAGGAAGCCTAACACAACATCCTATCCTAAAATCTAGAAAAAAGAAGGAAAAAAAAAAAAAAAAAATTGCTACAAAGAGTTGGGCATAGAGAGTTGGCCACATAGTTCAAAACCCGAAAACTTGACTCAACTCGATGTCCATTCAGGTGGAGTTGGCTCAAAGACTCAATTGAGTCTTTAAGCTACTCGATATTTAATAATTAAATTAAGATATTAGCAGTATTTAAAGAGAGTTTTTATAACTAAATAAAATAAAAAAGCAATGGCACATAATACTATTTTCTGCTACTTTTCAGGAAGAAATAACAAAAAAAAACAAAAACAGAAGAAAGAAGTAGTAATTTTCAGAGTGGCGGAAGGCATTGGATCTATTAAAGGAGGTTTAATGTCTGATAATATCCCTCATCATGAGCAGATCAAGTTATAAAATCAAATTGACAAAACTTGATTGAGTCAAGTTCAAAACTGAGTTTCTAACTGATTTAGCCCCAAATCTCAATGAGTTTGAATGAATTGGTTGTTTTGGCTGCTGTTTTCTTGCGGAGTCGGGATCCTCTGTTTGCCAAAAGCACGACTTTCCTGCTTTTTTTGTCGTCTGCTGATTAGTGATTGGTCCATCTCAATCACCGATGCAATTATACAATCATACGGTCCAATTACATTGCAACGACCACAATTTCACTGCTTGACGCAAACAGAGGATCCGTATTCTTTCTTGTGTTGTTATTCGAGCTATAGTGCTATTTGGTATACTACTTTTGTTTTGACAATATTCTTTCATTCAATAAAACAAAACAAGTATTTAAAAATAAAAAAATAAAAAAAATAACAAATTGTAGCAGAGATATATCACAACTATAGTAACCTTCAAAACTAAAATGTGTTAAAGAAACAATGTGTTAGACCATTTGATAATTTTTAGGACCATATATAAGAGGAAGCACATGATGGATTGATTGCATGTATCATACACATTACGGTGGGCCCCACATATGATGAGTCTATATCAACTATTGTATTCTTCTAACCGTAAAAACTTTCCAACTTAGGACTATCTAAACGACACATATGAGAAAAAAAGAAAAGAAAGGAGGAGAGATATACATTCAGTCCCAAGACTCCCAACCCTTATTATTAGTCTTTCCATCCACTAAGACATTGCACTTCCGACGTGGGCCCAACATAACGCCCGGCCCCACATCGTGCGTAGCCGGGAATCCAACTGTCACGTTCTCACAGGAAATATTGTACTTATAACCGTTTGCCCGAGCAAGCAATTCAACTCGGAAATCCACGGCCCCATGTAATAGCCTTTCCCTGACCATGGACTTGGCCACATCCACATCCAAGCTCTCCGAGTGGTTCATGAGGTGGGCTTTGAGAGTCTTATCCCCCAACGGTAGCACGTGGAAGTGATGCATGGAGACCTGTGCTAGGAGGTGGTACCCATAGTATATAGATGACTTGACACGGTCAAAGTATATATCATTCGAGATGTAATAGTTCTTAATGTAGATGGAGATATTCCAGGCGGCGGTCAATTGCGACGAGGAGAGGTTGAAGGGATCGACTGTGGCTGAGGTGACGGTGTATGAAGACATTTCATTAATCGGATCGGAAATGAAATGACCTAACAACACAAGTCCGAAAAGGATTAAGATTAATATGACCAATGCGGCGAGCGATGCGGCGAGCGATTGCATCTGCGGGGAAGGCATTGTGGTATAACTTTCTTGGAAGAGGTGAAAATATGAGTTGTGGAGACTCCAGACCCTTGTTTTTTATATACGGATACGTACGGCCCGACCTCACCGGACGCGGATTACGGAAGTTCTTGCGCTGGGATGCTTAAGTAGGGGTAACTGTGATGTTTGTGAGAAATCCAATCCGTTCATCTGTTTTTTCAGATCAATTTAAGGTACGTAATTGTAAAATTAAACTGAATCCAAATCTCAAACATCACGGTGGACCCCGCCAAAGCATCATCGCAGCTGGACACGGATTTCCTTCCTGCGCTGGGAACCTAGGTGGGACACACCGTGATGTTTACGAGAGATCCACCACGTTCATCTGTTTTTTGAGATCATTTAAGGGCATAAAGCCAAAAATGAACCGGGTCCAATAGTCAGGTGGGCCGCAAAGTAACGTCCACAGTTAAAACATTTGTGGGGTCAAAAAAGTTTTCAATTAGGCTAATATTTATATTTTCAGTTTATCCAAGTAGTAATGACGTTATGAACGGTATGGATGGTATTCAAACATTACTGTTGACCCAGTGAGATTTCAACGGTAGGAATTTCCCTATCACCTTTTCCTTTAGTACGATCCACTTAAGTATTGGATCCGGAACATTTTTGGATTTATGTCCTAAAATGATCTCAAAAAACGGATGAACGTGGTGGATCTCTCATAAATATCACGGAAAGCCCCACCTAGGTTCCCAGCGCAGGAACTTCCGCGTCCATCGCAGCTTTCTCGCATGAAATCCACTTGGCTAGGGTCTGGCCAGTGGTTGGTGCTCTGTGGGCCCCACTATGAATTATATTTTTTATCCTTTCCGTCTATTCATTTTTAAATATCATTTTATGGTTATAAACAAAAAATTAAAAGGATATAAATCTCAGGTGGACCACACCATAGGAAAACAGGAGTGATTGGATGTCCACTATTAAAATCCTCCTAAGGCCCACTGTACTTTTTATTTGACATCCAATATGTTAATTAGGTCATACATACCCATATGAACGGAAAACGCAAAGATCAACTTTATCCAAAACTTTTATGGCTCTCAAAAAGTTTTTAATGGTTGACGTTGGTTCAGAAATGTTTCTTATAATGTGGTCCACTGAAAATTTTTATATATTCATTTTTAGTATCGTTCCATAAAATTATCTATAAGAATAGATGGACGGCATGGATGAAACTTGGGGCCCACAGAGGACCGACCACCAGCCATTGGCAAGTGGCAGGCGAGTAGCCAATCCGTTTCCGAGATGAACGAGGACTGCGTCCTACCTCTGCGGGTCTCCAGCGGACGCGGATTTCCTGCGAAAGCCTTTCGCAGGAAGTTCCTACACTGGGAACGCATGTGGGGCCCAGTGGGATGTTTGTGAGAAATCCTCACCGTCCATCCATTTTTTGGGTTTATTTTAGGACATGAGACAAACAAATGAACCGTGTACAATGCTCAAGTAGGCCGAAAATGTGATAAACGAACGTCCACAGTTGAAATATTCATGGGGCTGTGTTTTCAGTTACCCAGTAGGAATGACGTATTAACGGTATCGATGACATGTAAACATCACTGTCGAACCCAGGGAAGTTTCAACAGTAGGAATTTCCCTAACTACCTTTTCCATTAGTACGGCCCACTTGAGTCTTGGATCCCGTTCAAATTAGGTATAATTCCCTAAAATTAGCTCAAAAAACGGATGGACGGAGTGGATTCCTGAAAAACATCACAGTGAGCCCCACCTAAGTTCCCAGCACAGGAACTTCCTGCGAAAGTCCGTCTCCAACTGGGAACGCGTAAAGGTTTCAGCGGACACCGTAATGTATGGAATTTATCGACATCACATCCCATACAATAAGCTCTAAAAGTGGATAAACTGATTGGATTTCTCAAAAACATCGCAGCAGGCCCCACCCAGAATCACTATGCAGGAACTTCCTGTGAAAGGCTTCCGCAGGAAATCCACGTCCAGAGAGTAGCAAATCACGGATTAGGTACTTTCCCGCCTGTTCGGAGATCAGGACAGGCGGTCCACCGTGGCCCATGAAGTCCAAATTCCCACTAGTCACTACCAAAAGAGATGTACATTTAGATCAATCTGACAAACGAAAAAAAAATAAAATCAAAATAAGTTCAATAGTTAGAAAAGTGATAGCTTTGACGGATCTAGAGTTAGCATTTTGTCCAGTAACTCCAAAGTAGGGGTGTCGACCCTGTTAGAAAAGTGATACCTTTGACAGTTCTAGGGGTGTCCGGTAACTCCAGAGGCATAGCAATACCTATGCTACAAAGAAGTAACCTCAAATTTAAATTCATTGATGTCATCACTGGGGCACCAGCCTGAAAGGCTAAAATATGCAAGTTTTAAACATCCCTCATTATTGATGAGAATGTAATGTGTTGCACAAATACATGTAGAATAGATATCATTGAAGCTGCAAAAAAATAAAATCCTGACCAAGAAAAAGATCCATCTAAGTATTTGATGACAAACTTTTGATGTCACGATGAAGCACTTGATTAGCATGGCAATAACAGAGCCCATCCAATAGTTGTTTCATATAGCACTGACAATGAAAATTGGTAACTACCTAATTTCCAAGGGTCAGTTTAATGAAGGAAATGGACTTTTTTTAGGCCATTAAAAATAATGAAAACACCCTTGAATCCCATCACAATCTCATAGGTCAAAATTGGATGCCATGTTGAGAAACACACCTGGATTTCCTTGATCGTCCTTGTCAATTTCTCTATGAAAATCTGAAGAACAATTTGTTAGTCTCGATAACATGTATGTAGGATCAGAGCCACTAGTTAAGCAAAGAAGAAAAGGAAAACGTGAAAATTCAAATGGAACCTGAAGAAGTTCCAATCTCCTTCAAAGTAATCACGTTTTTATGATCAAGTCTTCTTAAACTTGTAATTTCATCTATTACATCGTTTACTTCCTGCAAAACACAAAACAAAAAAGGGCCACCATATTCATAAGCATGAATATAGCACTAAAACAACTTTCCCGGTCATAAGGTACGATTAATAGATTATAGACTACGATAATCAACAAAAGAAAAACACCATAACTCCTTTGACAAAGAACTTATTAATATCTCTTTTGGAGCAACAATTTCCCCTGTTTTTATATCTTTCAACTAATATATGATGCTGAAATTTTGGAAACAGAAGAAGAAAACATCGTCTAGGATACATCCATTCCACAACCACACATGAATAGCTATATAAACTGCAGTTTGTTTCAAAGGAAGCAAGTACTCAGAATAAACTTAAAAACAATATCAAGTGTGCATTTGGCATGAGGATTTGGTTGCGAGAGATGCATGTTATTACCACAGTAGAGTTGAAGTAGAGCATCGTGTTTATGTCTAGGCATGGGTTGAATGTCATTCACCACAGCAGGTGCCATTTTCCAGAAAAATAAAATCAGTCCCATATGGTGGGCTCAGTTTCCAAACCGCATCTAGCTCGCAGCACCATTTGAGTTACATCAAATGACATCAAAACACCATTTAGCACTTCTAAAACCAAAGAAAGTAGATGCATCTAAAACCCAAAGTCCTATGTCACCTAGAAAATGTCTTCAAAGAAACATTTTAAGAGTACAGATTCTGGAGCAAAAGAAAGTAGATGCTTCTAAAACCCAAAGTCCTCTTTCAAGATTGATGTGCTTTTCAATATCTACCAACCAAAGTTGCAACAAACACATCCTATAAACAAAAAGCACATCAACAAGAGGGATGGTTTCTTATTCATGAAAAATGTATTTACTTGAACTACTAGGACTCCTAACCACAGTTGCCAGGTTTGAATGGGTTCTTCTCTCTCAATGGCAACTGTGTTGCCCTTTCCTTATTAACTGGCTACTTGCAGGCAATATTGATTACTCTAATCAACTCCCACAAGGTTACCTCATTAAGAGTTACATCATTTGTTCCGGATCATGTCGGACCAAGATGGCACGGTGGACAATTTCTTCTAGTGTTGCAGCCAAATATTAGCATGGACTCCAATCTTCAGGTGCCACCTCGAAGATGACAAGATAAATCAGCTTTTCTGATACTGAAGTGCCTTGAACTACATGCCATAATCAGGCACTGACAGCATAGCTTGGACTCCCGAGCAGGCTGGTCAATTTTCAGTTAGTTCATACAAGAAAGTGATGAGTAATCAAGGGACTAGTGATGAGCAATGGGTCAGGTTAGTATGGGACAGTTCTGCTCCAATGAAAGTGATAGCCTTTCTGCTGGTTAGTCTGTTGTAATAAGGTGTTCACAGTAGATCACCTGCAACACAGAGACTGGCATATGATTAATCACTGCATCATGTGTGAAGCTGACTAGGAGAATGTTGATCTTTGTGTGAGGATGAAAGTGTGAATTCGCAGCACAAATGCAAATGCTAGTGTGAAACAGATAACATACTGGGGCTGTTCACCAAGTGCGGACCACCATGAACAAGCCCTGCTTCAAATTCACACTAGTCCACCCATTAAGTGTGTAGCCGATGTGTCTAGACCTTCCAATTAATGCACTTACCTCACTCTTGCTACCCTTAATTTCACCCTCTCTTTTTTCTTGCCTTTTGAGAAGACAACAAAATGTTAATAAGGCTAAGAAAAGGGAATAGAATTCTCAATACAAACAGAGGAGCAACACATGCTAACCTTGGCCAACTCATAAGGGCTAGCAATGGACCTGGCCAGGGCTGGGTAAAATCAAAATTATGAAGTATGGTGTTCAGTCCTCTATAGTATATAGCATAAGCTACATCATGTGTGGTGTAAGCAGTGTTCGAAGTATCGGTATTGCTGCAAGTTTCGCTTGTCAGGGATATGGAAACAATATTGATATCGCCGATGACCAGAAATGCAAGGAAACTTAGGAAAAACAGTGAAAATTTCAAAATAATAATAATAATAAATGCAAAAAGAATGCATACATAGCAAGTTTCCATTTTATTGGGCCTCAAAAACATGTGTTGTTGTAAGAAAACAGTCCAACCATCCCATCCAGCCTATTAAACCATCCAAATGTCCATTGATATTGCAAAATATCAACAACACGTGATATTTCACCAAAAAATATCAACAATTGAAAAGGAAACAAAAGATTGTGGTCTCAATATCACGCGTGTTGAGATATTGATAATATCGAGATATTATTAATATTATCAATGACAAATTGAACACTACATACAACCATGTGGTCGTGAAAAAAAAATTGAAATAATCTTTTTCTAATAAACAATATTCTGATGATATCAATAAATTGGCGATATTATTGAAATATAGTCAATACACTTATGATACAAGCAGTACCTAGAATTTATATAGTTGAAAATATTGGCGATACATTGGCGATATTGATGCATTGGCAATACAAGCAACACCTAGATTTTACATAGTTGAAAATATTGACGATTACATTAGCGATGTTGGCTATACTTAGCGATACATTGCTAATATCTGGAATTTATGATATTGCCAATGTTATCGGTATCATTACTAGTGTTATCGGTATCGCTCAGCTGGAGATAAAGATAATATCAGAGATAATTTGAACACTGGTTGTAAGCCACACGACACGCCTATCTTTTAATTAAAATAATAGGACAAAATATAATAATAGTAAAAATTAAGTACAAAAAAACCGTAAAAAGCCTTCATTAATTGTGATGATAAGATACCTAAAAAAATAAGGCATATCCAACCATCAGGTGGACCAAATCATAGAAATCAATGTACAGCCACCCATAAAGCCTTCACTATAGCGTGGTTTGCTGAAATGATGGTTGGATCCACCTTGTTAGACCGAGCAATGAGCCACACCATAGAAAACAATGCACAACCACCCAAACACCTCCATTGAAGCATGGTGGCCCACGTCATAGTTGAATGGGTTGCATGCCTGCTGCCACCCTTCCTTTACATTGTAGAAAACAATGGCCAATTGTGAGCCGCCTAAGAAAATCAAGCCTATATATCCAACCATCACATTGCCCACACCATAGAAATTAAAATAAAATAAAAAAATGAAGTCCAAGAGACAATCTTCCTGTCAGGCATATTGTCGAATAGCTTATGAGCATGTGCACACCTTGCACACATATTTATTAATCCATTCATTGAGGAAAAAAAAAAAAAAGACATTGAAACCAAACATTCAATAGGCGATGTACCGTTCACATGGTTTCAAATATCGGCAGCGACCAATGGCCAAGCTTGGATTCTCCGCGCCCGCCACGATACCACTTCGACTTCATAATGCACAGGGTGATCTTATTAGTGCTCATGATTATCTCTAGTTTTGCATTGCTAATTTTTAGAAGGATTGATTCTAGGGTTTTGGTCTATTTGATTGGAGGAAGAGAATGCCCTAATCTAGTGCATATAAAAGGCTAGATTTCTAGGGTTTCTTCTGCAAGTGGGATGCAAAGAGAAGGTTTGAGGGTTTAGGGTTTGGGAGAGGAGAGGGTTCGTGTGCATGTTTGAGAATGAGAGAGACTTGGTTTTTTTTTTTTTACATGGATTTTTACACAGACCGTTGGGTAAATATTAAATGGGGTACATATGAAACAATTTTAAATTTGGAACGGCCTTTAGTCGTTCCTCAACCAAATATGTATCCGTTCCAAATTTACAATTTTGGTGTAGTGGATGCAAGTTGGCTCACCTAAGATCAAATTGTGGTGGCCCATGATTTGCAAACAACCGCAGAATCGCCCCGATTAGATAATCAAAAGCCATCTGATTCTTCTATTGAAACAAGTTCAATCAAAGCCATCTGATTAAGGGCCCGTAAAAGAGAGTTGGACGACTCCTACCTTCCATTTATAAGGCCCTTACTTAGAGGGCTTTGATCAATCTGCTCATGGAGATTTGTAACACATAACCTAATACAAACATTGCCCATTGAGCAGTCATTAGCAATAAAGAAGAACAATTAGGAAGTGTGAAAGGTGGGCCACCTATTTGGTTGATAGCCCAAGAAAGAAAGAAAGAAAAAAAAAAAAACTTCCCCAAAATATGAATAGAGAATTGCTAGCAATTGCCTCTCATCATTTAAGTTCCATCCAATAGTCCCTCACAGTACACGTGGTAATTTACCACGAGGTGAAGGCCCATCATGTGGTGGGCCACCAAATGGATAAACCATAGGCCAAACATTGCAGTTAGACAATAATGTCCATACAGTCATGAGTTCTGCAGGGTTGAACACCGACCTTCTCTGGCCACTGATTGAGGGACACCACAGTCCAATTCCTTGATTTGCCGTACATGGCACATCACATACTGGACCACCAGATCAATGGCCCTGATCCTCCCATGAACTGTAAGGAGAGCTGCATCAAATTACAAGCACAAGAACCGGGAGCAGGACATCAACGAAATTATCTGTATTCCAAGAGTCATGTTCCCCAGCAATGAAACTAGGAGGCCCCACATATCATGAGTGTATATCAACTATTGTGTTCTCCTAGCCATAAAAACTCTACTGCTTAAGGACTTTACAGGCATCAAAACGACACATATGAGGAAAAAAAAAAGAGGAGAGATGTTCATTCACTCCTATTTCTTAATCTTTCCATCCACTAAGACACTGCACTTCCGAGGTGGGCCCAACATAACGCCCGGCCCCACATCATGCATAGCCGGGAATCCAACTGTCACATTGTCACAAGAAATCTTGAACTTCATCCAGCCGGAAAGAAACACGATATACTTTGTCCGAGCAAGCAATTCAACTTGGAAATCGACGGCCCCACGTAATAGCCTTTCCCTGATCATGGACTCGGCCACATCCACATCCAAGCTCTTCGAGTGGGCCATGAGGCGGTCTTGGAGAGTCTTATGCCACTGTGATTTCACAGAGAAGGAAGGGATGGAGACCTGTGATAGGAGGTAGGACCCATAGTATATGGATGACTGGACACGGTCAAAGTACATATCTTCGTTCGTCTCATAGTTCTGAATGTAAATCGAGATATTCCAGGCGGCGGTCAATTGCGACGAGGAGATGTTGAAGGGATCGACGGTGGCTGAGGTGACGGTGTATGCAGACATTTTATTGATCGGCGGGGAAAAGAACAAGATAATTCCTGAAACGATTAAGAGTGCTAAGACCATTGCTATGGCGATTTTGCAGCGGATACGGTCAGAGTTGAGGGTAAGGAATTCGTAGGTGGTTAGAGTGGGGTGACGAGGAAGAAGGCTAGGGTTTCTGGTGCGGATGAGGAGGGGAAGCATTGTGGCATAACCTACTTACAAGAGATACGTGAAAATATAAGTTGTGGAGACTGCAATCCCTGTTTTTGTTCCTCCGCTGGGATGCTAAGGGTCTGTTTGGGCGGTGGGATTAGAAGGGATTTGGTGGGATGGGATTCATCTGGTCCTCTGCCAATTCCACTCTATGTTTAGGAAGAACGGAAAAGCTTGGAATTACATTAAATAAAATTGCATTGGGTCCCGTGCCAATTTCACTCAATGTTAGCAAGTTGTTGTAGGTCCCACCATGATGTTTGGGCTATATCCACCCCTTCCATTTATCGAGATTATTTTAGAGCATGGGAACAAAAAAATCAGGTAAATCTAATGCTGAAGTGGACCCCATCATAGAAAGCAATGGGGATTGAATACTTACCGTTGAAAACTTCTTTGGGGCACATAGGTCTTGGCTCTATCTCATTTTTAGGCCCATGCCATAAAATGAGGTTACAAAACAGATGAACAGCTCAGATATAACACATGTGTGATATAACACGTGTAGATTGAGATATTCCAGGCAGCTGTCAATCGCAACGAGGAGATGTTGAAGGGATCGACGGTGGCTGAGGTGACGGTGTGTGCAGACATTTTATTGATCGGCTGGGAAAAGAACAAGACAATTCCTGAAAATGATAATAATACTATAACCATTGCTATGACCATTTTGGAGTGGATACGGTCAGAGGAAAGGGTAAGGGATTCGTAGGTGGTTAGAGTGGGGTGACGAGGAAGAAGGCTAGGGTTTCTGATGTGGTAGAGGATGGGAATCATTGTGGCATAACATACTTAGAAGAGATACGTGGAAATATAAGTTGTGGAGACTGCAGTCCCTTTGGTTTTTTTTTATAAGGATACAATGCGGCCCGACCTCATCGGACACGGATTTCGGAAGTTCCTCCGCTGGCATGCTTAAGTGAGGCGGCTAACCGTAAGGCTTGTGAGAAATCCAATCCGTCCATCCGTTTTTTCAGATCATTTTAGTATACGTATTGATAAAATTCAACTGAATTCAAAACTCAAAACATCACGGTGGACCCCACCTAAGCATCATCTCACAGCTTTTATTCCGGATCCCAAAAGCATGACTTTTCTACTTGCTTGTATCGTCGTTGGTCATGCCAGTATGTAATGATACCGCTTTCACAAGAAATCTGCGTCACTCCCCGGGAAGGCGAATTCCTACGAAGGGGAGGTGGTTGGAAGCGGATTGCGTACTGTGTAAAGTATGTGGGATCCACCGTCATTTAAACATTGTACCTACTCCGTCTATCCATTTTAACAGATACTTTGAGGGCTTGAACCGAAAAATGAAATATATATAAAATTCAAATGTACCACACCATGGGAAATAGTGTGAATTGAAATTCTACTGTTGAAAATTTCTTGGTCCCCACAGAAGTTTTGGATCAAGCTGATATTTGTGTTTTCCCTTCATCCATGTATTTATGATCTTATAAATGGGATGGATGACAAATAAACATCACTGTGGACCCTAGCAACGTTTCAATAATGGAAGTCATTATTGCCGCTGTTTCTTTTGGCGTGTTCCACTTAAGCTTTGGGCATACTTATGTACCGCTAAAACGATTCAGAAAAACGGATGGATGTGTGGATAACCCACATACATTCACAGGATGCCCAACTAGGCCCCGTTTGTTAAATGAAGTTTAAAGTCTAAATCTGAAATTTGAAGCGTGAATCTGAAATCTGAAGTTATAAAACATGTTTGGTAACTATGGAAGTATGAAAATTAAATAAATTTTCATACTTCTATTTGAAAATACTTTACATTATAAATAAATTATTTTTTATTAAATGAAAATAAAATTATTCTATTTAATTCAAATAAATTATAAAGTACTTAATAGAAAATTAAAATATCATTATTTATAAAAATAAATAAAAAAATTAACGATATGTATGTATGAAAATTAAGCTGAGGTTTATATCCGTTTTATTTTCGGGATAGGTACATAAAATGATATGTAAAAATAGATGAATGGAATGGATGAAACACATACATTATGGGGCTACATAGCACCGACCACCACCGACCGGGCTGGTGGCAGGGGGAGTATCCAACGTTGATACATGACGTGGGAAGAGGAGCATACGCGGATTTCACGGGGAAGAAGAGCATACGCGGATTTCCCGTGAAAGCATTTCGCAGTAAGTTACTGTCGCTGGGAACTTAGGTGGGACCCACCATCATGTTTGTCAGGAATCCACTCTGTTCATCTGTTTTGTGAGTTAATTTTAGGAGATTAGACTAAAATTTAACAGTATCCAAGACTCAAGTGGACCATACTAAAGAAAAAGGTAATTAGGAAAATTCCTATCGTTGAAACCTTCGATTCGACAGTGATGTTTATATGTCATCCATACTGTTAATAACGTCATTCCCACTGGGATGAACTGAAAACACAAATATTAGCATGATTCAAAACTTCTTTGGCCCCACGAATATTTTAATTGTGAACATTTAATTATCACGTTTTTGACCCATTTGAGCATTAGATATGGTTTATCTTTGGGCCCATGTCCTAAAAAGAAATCAAAAAACGGATGAACGGTGAGGATTTCTCACTAACATCCCTGTGGGCCCCACCAGTGTTCCCAGTGCAGGAACTTCCTGTGAAAGGCTTTCGCAGGAAATCTGCGTCCGAGACGAGCGCCCATGCTTCGGAAACGGATTGGCTGCTCCCCCGACACCAGCCAATGATTGGTGGTCGGTGCTTTGTGGGCCTCACCATGATGTATGTGTTTCATCCATTCCGTTCATATATTTTTATACATCATTTTACGGTATGAATATAAATATTAGGTATATCCAAATATCAAGTGGACCACATTATAGTAAACATTATTGAATAAGGGTCGACCATTAAAAACATTTTAAGGGCCATAAAAGTTTTGGATCGAGTTGTTCTTTGTTTTTTCTCTTCATCTTGGCTTGTATGACCTAATTAATCAACAGATTGGATGTCAAATAAATAGTCTAGTGCACCTTGGGAGGATTTTAATGGTGGATATCTAATCACTATTGTTTTCATGTGGTGTTGTCCACATGAGATTTATATCCCTCTTATGTTTGGGATCAAGTCATAAAAGATATGTAAAAATGGATGAATGGAATGGATGAAACACATACATGATAGTGAGGACCACGGAGTACTGACCATCAGCCACGGAGCCGGTGGCAGGGGAGTAGCCAATCCGTTTCCCCGTGCTCATAGCCTCGTGGCTGGTGGTTAATGCTCTGTGGGCCCCATCATGATGTATGGGTTTCATCCATTCCATTCATCTATTTTTAAAGATCATTTTAGGATTTTGTTCTAGAAATAAGAGGGATATAAATCTTTTTGGACCACACCACAAGAAAACAATAATGATTGGATATCCATCATTTAAATCTTCCCAAGGCCGACTGTACTGTTTATCTAACATCCAATCTGTTGATTAGGTCATGAAGAGTTAGATGAAGGGAAAAAACAAAGATCAGCTTGATCCAATACTTTTATGGCCCCCAAAAAGTTTTTAATAGTCTACGTTCATTCGACACTATTTCCTGTAATGTGGTCCACTTGAGATTGGGATGTACCTCATTTTTTTTGTAATATCATAAAATGATCTATAAAAAATAGATGGATGGCATGGATGAAACGTATACATCATGTTGGGGCTCACAGAGCACAACCACACACTAGTTATACAACCAGTGTAGGTACGTTGCGTTGACGCTCATTGAGCCCTGAGTTGTACGGACGGTCTAAAGGGACGCGGAATGCGTACTACCCCCGCCCGTCCCTAGCTCGGAACAGGCACTTCTGCGGGCGGGCCCACCGTGACGTATCGGTACATCTAAACCGTTTATCCCTTTTCTTAGATTATTTTAATGTAATATTCAAAAGATGAAGCAGGTCCACAGCTACGATGAACCACACCAAAGGATGTGCAGTGATAATAACATCTACCATTGAAACCTTTCTAAGGGCCATTGTGATGTTTTTTTACCATCCCACCTATTCATTAGGTCACGTAAACATGGATGAAATGAAAACACAAATATTAGCTTGATTCGAAACTTCTCTAACTCCTAAGAAGTTTTTAACAGTGGATGTTCAATCCCCCACCTTGTGGTTCAATTAATCATTGGACTTGCTTCTTTTATCAGCTAACACATTAAATGATCTAAAAAAGTTGATGAACGGTGTGGATCAAACACATAAATTATGGTGGGGCATGAAGAAGTTTCATAGGTTAAATGTTAATTTTGTATTAGGCAAACAATTTAAAAGAAAATTTTGCTATAATTATTTAAAAAAGGTAGTTACTTGAAAAAGGTTACTTTTGGAAGTAAAATTTTTGTTTAATGAAAAATTACGGAGCATTCCGCGTTCACTATTAAGGTAGACTCCTATCATGGAAAGAATTAAGTGAAAAACCACGTAGCGCTTTTCGTCTTTTGCGTTAATAATGTATTAAGAAACACCATTAAACACAAATTTTTTTTCCTATTCTGTGTTAAGTACAAAAATTCAGCGTTAACAAACACGGCCTAAGTTTACACTGCACGATAAAAGCATACAGAGTAACTCAATAGGCAATCCGTTCTGTGGGCCCACTGTGAAGTATTTTTTTTTTTTTATCCATGACGTTCGTTTATTTTTAAATATCATTTTAGTGCTTGATATCAAAAATTAGATGGATATAAATCTAAGATTGACCACACCGTGGGAAAACAGGAGTGATTGGATGTCAACCATTAAAATCCTCCTGAGGCCCACTGTACCCTTTATTTGACATCCAATCTGTCGATTATGTCATACAACATGAATCAAGGGAAAAAACAAAGATGAGCTTGATCTAAAACTTTTACTACCCCCAAGAATTTTTAATGGTTGATGTTCAGTCAACACTATTTCTTGTAATGTGGCCCACCTGACATTTGGATATAACTTATTTTTCAGGGTCATATTATAAAATGATCTAAAAAATAAATGGACAGCATGGATGAAACACATACATCATGCATGGTGGGGGCCACAGATCACAAACCACTAGCCATTAGCTTATAGTGGCAGGGTCACCAGCCAGTCTGCTCTCCCGTGAACGATAGTTAGGTGGGGCACACGTTTGTGAGATAAATCTCGAGTCAATCAGTTTTTTGTGCTATGCTATGATGTATGTTTTATATCCATTTCGTCCATCCATTTTACAAGATCAAGTTTCAAAGTGGGCCCATTTTAAGGCAGATGCAATGCTCATGTGTACCACATCTGAGAAAGTAGTGGGTAGAAACCTTCTCACTATGTTTATTTTAAAAAAGTTCGTAAAATGTGGAAAACTAGGATGAAATTTCCATATTACTACCTTGCATATATACTAAACAATATATTTAGCCCATGAATATTATTGAGAAAAAAATAGGACAAGTCAATAAGTCAGCTTACGGAATGTCGCCTAACTGAGTCCCACATGTCTTGAGCCAAGAGCTGAAGCCTCCAAGGAGACTGACACGGCCTTAAGGACACTCCGAACCCCATAGTGGCCGCATGAAGTTGGCCATACCCATAGGTTAGCTAAGGATTGAATCTGAACCAATCATACTATTACTCGACCCCAGTTCGACCTAACTTTTAGGTCGGTCACAGGGTAATCTTTGGTCAACAATTAGGTCGATTACAGACCAGCTGTATCCCGACCAATTGAGGGTCGGCCATTATCGATCGACCATAATACAGTCAATGCGCGTACGGTCAGCATAAGCCACCTGGACGAGCCAACGCTACGAAAGCAATCAACGATAGGGAAGTAATATCCAGGGCTAAGCGTCACACCTGACCCAAAACCGAGTAAAGGACTTGGCTTGATATTGAAGATATGCCTTTCGAGATCCTCGGAAGATAATCTTCGTTCTTGGAAATCTAGGAGATCTAAGATCTCGGGATCGTTTTAGATAACAGCTAATCTCTTACGAATGAGGAAAGAATCCCAGAACCACGAGATCAAACATCTCATGTAAATTAGATATGCTTAAAAGGTGAAAGGTATACACACATTCTCACTCCTAAGTCCTTATCAAACTACTAGATCCAGATTTCAAGCCCGACTTTGGCATCGGAGGGTCCCCTGCATAAGTTATCGTCTCCTCTGTCCTCTTCTCGTGTAGGTGTTCAAGTACCAGAAAGGGGGTGAGTCAAAAACTGCATCAACAAATGTTTGACTGGTAAGAGCCATTATACCCACTTCTATTTATGGTTTGGTCTACTTGAACTTTGGATATGACATATTTTTGGGCTTATGATATAAAATGATTTCGGAAAATATATTAACAGTGTGTATATAATAAATATCCATGTTACTTTGGTCTCCTTGGGATGGTTGTAAAGCCCAGAGCTCTAGGAGCATTAGCACTTGTCCTAGCACAACACATGCCTACAATGGCCAAGGTATGCGTTATGTCAGCCAATCTGATTCCCTCAATGTCGGAAGTGGATTAGCTGATGCACAACACACCACCAACCTAGATGGTGTATTGACATTACCAAGTTCAATAGGTCCGGTAATGAGGTATGTGTTATGTCCAAACCATCCTTACATTTGGTGAGCTAGATGTAAGTTTTGATTGACAAATAAGACATATTTAAAGATCAAGTGAATCACATTGCAAACGCAGCGAGGAGTTAAAAGGTTACAATTAAAATTGTTGGTGCAAAAATCTAGTTCACCCTCTTTAGACCTTCATGTACTTGCATAAGAAGAAGACAAAGGAGACCCTGGCTAGAGCAGGGGACCCTCCGATGCCAAAGTCAGGCTAGGAATCTGGGTCTTATAGTATTGAGGGGTTCTAAGAGAGAGTTTTTGCGTACCTTTCACCTTTCAAGTGTCTCTCATTTATAGAAGAGGGATGATCCCGCCGTACGGGGATTCTCTCCCTGATTTCTAAGAGATTTGTTTTAGCCGTAACCTTCTTACGGATGCATCCCGATCCCGAGATCCTCGGGATCGAGAATCCTTTCCCGTGATTTTCGAAACGATATTTAAGCTTATACCGTTTCTTCCTTACTTGGCTCGGCCTTGACTGACTCAAGTGACAGATGAGTCTCGGCCGACCATAAGGATAAAGCTTTTTGCCCCCTGTCACTTGACTGACTCAAGTGACAGATGAGTCTCGGAACTGGGGTCAAGTAATAGTATGATTGGTTCAGATTCAATCCTTAGCTGACTTATGGGTTTGGCCAATAAAGGTTCTAATAATATTCATGGGCTAAAAAAAGTATGAGATCCTCTAATTTAGGATCTATATTATTAGAACCTTTATTAGATTTTATCTTTTACATTCTATGATATCTTATCTTTATGCAGCCAATCAAGGAAAAGAGAGGAGGATGTGTTTTTGAGGGGACGCTGATTGTGTCCTACCCCGGCCTGTAGAGTAATCCATCCGGAAAGGGCTTTGTGGGGTCCACTGTGATATAAATTTTATCCATACTGTTAATCATTTTTATCATATAATTTTAACATACGATCCAAAAAATGAGGCAGGTAAAAGACTTATTGGGCCACAAAGTGGGTATTGAACTTTCACCATTAAAACATTCTTGGAAGCTGGAGAAGTCTCGGATCACGCTGGTATTTGTGTTTTCACTTCATCCACATCTACATTACCTTATTAATAGGTTAGATGGTAGAAAAACATCACGGTGTCCCTTAGAAATATTTCAACGGTGGATGTCATTATCACTGCAGCTTCCTTTGGTGTGGTCCACTAGAGATCTGGACCTATCTCATTTTCACGCTAATGACTTAAAATGATCTGAGAAAAGTGATTAACGGAGTGGATAAAATAATTAAATCACGTTGGGCCTCACAGATCCCTGCCTAGACGGATTACTGTCCGGGCTGGGAAGGACGCCGTATTTGAGGTATCCGAGGGATTTGAATGTATTCTGCATTCATGCGGATAATATGACAGATGTGCTTTATTACATTTGTCATCTAACCTGTTCATGAGGTTACAAATCTATCATGTTTGTTTGAAACGATCCAAAGTGCCAGCAAATCAGCTAATTATGAAAGGAGTAAGACTAGATCCACTTGGGGGATATCTGGTTCATTGAATCTTGCATTTCAGCTGTTTGACTGAATTGTAATAACTTAATAAAAAGACAGGAAATTACTAAAATAGCAGGACCATCTTAATTCATAATGCTAACTTCCAAATTGCAAATCCATCCAATTCAATTCACTCAAAGTGATCTGAATTGCTGGTTGGAGGCCAACCATACATTTGAACGGAGTGGGGTTAATCCAATTGGGTCATCTCTAATTCGTTGATTATCGCAACTCATATGGCTTTTTAAAGATCTGAGATTATACTTAAAAGAGTAAATGGTTCAAAACCTCCTACCTTCACTACAACAAAAATGGCCTTTAGGGCGTGTTTGGACGGACGGATTGGAAGGGATTGAATGGTAAAATTCCGGGAGATGCCAAATGTGCCAAACAGACCCGGCAAACTTGTCCTGGGATATAGCAAGCCCATGGATCTTAAACCAATCCACTGACATCACCATCATTACCTTAAAATTGATCCCATCCCTCCTAATCCCGTTCAATTGAGCCTGGGGCGTGTTTGGATGAACGGATTGGAAGGTAAAATCCCAGGATATGCCAAACGTGCCAAACAAACCAAGTGAACTTGTCCCGGGATATAGCAAACCCATGGATATTAAACCAATCCACTGACATCACCATCATTACCTTAAAATTGATCCCATCCCTCCTAATCCCGTTCAATTTGGCCGGCCAAAGAGGCGCTTAGCCTCATTTCAAAATTGTGGCTAAAAAGGTAAAATATTGAGGCTAGCTTTAGTTTTACCTCAATTATCCAAACTAAGGCTGGAACTGGCTTTCAGCCTCGGTTATAGCAACCGAGGCTAAAATGACTTTTATAGCCACCGAGACTAAATCCAAAATTTAGCCTCAATTCCCTCCAACTGAAGCTAAACCTATTTTTAATGTCGGTTCTCAACAATAGAGGCTAAAGCCTTTAGCCACGGGAGTTGTAGTCTCGGTTTAGGTAGCTGAGGCAAAACTGAGACTAAAGATGGATTTAGCCTCTATTGGCATCAACTGAGGCTAAATTCAGTTTTTAACCTCGGTTCTCAACAACTAAGGCTAAATTCAGTTTTTAATATCGGTTGATGTCAATCGAGACTAAATCAATCTTTAGTCTGGGTTTCTATCAACCGAAGCTAAATCAACCAATGATCAAACCTGTACATGTTTCAGCCATTTAGCATTCGACATAAAACAACCAGCACAATACTAATAAAACAGTTAACAGACTATTTAAAATTTTCAAAACAAACTACAAATGAACATGAACTAGCTGGAGAATGGGACTGAAATAGCCTCATACAGCCAAACAACTGAAACCGTACATCAGCTGAGACTAAAAATAGCTATAGCATCTCCTCGGCAAATCACAGCCACAAAACAGAAGATGAGTCCAGCCGACAACAGGGCACTCATGCTTTGATGCTCTCCGATATCTAAGAACCACAACAGAAGCCTCTGTTGATTATATAAACTTCACCACGACTGTGTCATTTTTGTCAATTTCCGCAACAGAATCCTCTCGCATCACCACACTGTAATATCTGAAAGAAGCAATAGGACAACCTAAATTGTTAAGAGAAAAGTGTGCATATATACAAATAGGAACCTCAATAAAGTATGCATTTTCTTGAGGCTGAGAACCACACACGCACACAAACACACAGTTCCTAATATTCCAAGGGCCTTCTAACAACAATAAGAATTGGACAATTTGAACATGTTCGTCCATAATTAAAAAAAAAAAAAAAAAAAAGAAGCCAAAACTGCTTGAACTTTCATGACATCATAAAAAATAAAAGCACTTGTGTACTTCCAAAGCAAACTACCAGAGTATTTATTGAAGAAGAAGAAGAAGAAAAGGATTAACCTGATATCATAACAGAACCTGCAATTGCAAGGTAACTTCCACTATGGTAGAACTCCACTGCAAAACCAGTCATTCAGGTGTCACATATTTTTTCTACAAATATGAGACTTCAAACATAATAGGTGTGACACTGCACTTCTTATTTATCATTCACATGCTTTTATCTCTACTCCCAATGTAGCTCAATTTTCTTCAATTGGATTTATTGCACATGCTTTAAGTTTAAATTGAAATTGTATCTTGCAAATATTTAACCCCCTTATCTACCTCTGTAATCACAAGGAAAGTTGGGTGGTATGCACAACTGATATTAAGCCATAAAACCTGATTTCTGATAATAGAATAAAATCAGCAAAAGTTGGAGAATAAATTACCTATTCCAGGATCCAGGCGCATTTCACCAAGGATCGCAACACAAACACTCTTGGCTTCTTCATCCAACTTTGATATTGTTAAAGTGATAAAGTCCCTTGATATACATTGATACACCACACTCTGACAGCTTAAGCTTTTGGAGTAAATGGTTGTTTGACAGACATGGTATCACTAACATAGCTGGCAGTGACAAGATGCTTTTTAAGCTGCAGCAGGTAAACAGTCGTAAGATCATCACTGACAATCATGGACTCGCATACTTGTATTAAGTCAAAGACAATCATGGACTTGCATACTCGTATTAAGTCAAAGATGTCTATATCCCAGGTTCATAAAGGCTCCATGGAAAAGGACATTGTTTTCCACAGCCACATATTCAAAGAAATGTAAATTTTATTTCCTAAAGAATTATATGATCCAAGACCTGACGGTATATATGCAACAACGTCGTTTGGTCATTATTTTGTTCAAATGGAGCCCACAGTTTGATGATTCGGCTGTTGATATATGGACCCTGGAGTGGATGGATCGTGCCCAATGCTCAGCTGAATGACAGCGTTGTCACTTGGCAAGCATCTAGTAGAACAGGGGCACACCTTTCAGCATCCAAAAGGCATCCCACGGTTAGATTCCACAGTCAATTTTTCACCCAAACAAGATATTAAGGAGGAGAAACTTTGCAAGTTCTCTACAAGGAGAAACAATCGAGTGCACTCAGAGCACTAAGTTATAGTGTTCCTAGTTACAACAGGGCAGTTGGATACTCAATGATGCAAACCGTCCACTTAAGTCAAGAACACGTTTAATTGGTTACCACGTAGAAGTCACACTGATTGGGATGATCCAATCCATCCTTAATTTCACCTGAACTTTTGTAGGCAACCATTTTTGAAGCCATCAATGGAATGGTTAGGATTGCCCAACAGTGAATCCTTAGTCCATCCATGATGACCCTAGACAGATAAGAGGATCAAATGATTGCAACTATTTTTAGATGCTAAAGATCAGATCGCCCATGGAATGTGTGTCTGAGCTAATGGAGAGCAAATATCAATCAATTAGACTTACCTGATGCAAGTAGGAGCACCGCACCTATAGTGCTGTTAGAGCAGTAGATCATCTCTCTTCTCTAAGATATATCTAAATTTGATATTTAGCAATAGTATCTTCACTTTTAAACACTAATCCAATCTTTCCTCATGGAGGATGTGCTAAAGTGTGACTTTTACTTGAAAAATACTAACATGTTCATGCGAAAAGAATGCCAACAGAGAAAATTTGAGAAAATAGACTGCCCTGTAGTATTATTCCAAAGAGAGGAAGGACAGCAATTATTACTACACAAGACTATGGCACTATTAATCGAAATGAAGGTAAGGAAAGCAGCCTACGTGGGAGATCCAGAACCAGGGCTACAAGTGTTACCTGTGGAGGCATTCTTGTAATACTCAACCGAAATCAAACCTCTCCTCATTTCTACTGCTGACTCAGGAGAACCCTGAAAATGTGTAATCGCGCTGCTTCTGGAAAACGCTCCTGAAAAGGTAATGTTGAGGTCATGAATACTTTCAAAGTTCGAGCTACTACTGGACTTGTAAGTGTATCATTTTCACATTCTTTTTTTAAAAAAAAGGAAGAGAAAAAGAAAAAAGAACAACAAAAAAAAAAAAAAAACATCTAAAGCAACACCACCCTTTCATCACTTTAAGCTGTGTCATTTGAAAATTAAGCAAATAATTCACTGGGGGGCAATGAATACAAATACAGCCGACTAATGGTAGGTGTTAATGAATAAGGTTCTTTTAATTTACCTAGGTCTCTCCCTTCAAATTGCAATTTTCTTCTATGGTAAGTTGACACCAGTGACTCATGATCTTTTAACAGAGCTATTGCTTGCTGTTGAGATTTAAAAATAAATAATAAATGAAAGTACATTTTGAGGTGTGAATTGGGTAGAAGCTGAAGGACACTTCTAAAGTGTAAGGAAGAATACAAGCAGGCAACCAATGAAGATTAACAAGAACCTATTAAGAAATGTGATGCTCTAACAGACTGACCATCATTAGATTAGAAATGGGAAACTAGTAAATAAAGGTGAAGTGAAGTGAATGGGCATATGCCGGAACACATTTGTTATACTATCTCCAAGGTATCCTTCAAATGCAACAAAAGGTCCCAACCTAAAAACTATCCAACCAATATTAGCATTGAAGAATATCAATGATCTCATGATTCAGTTGGAATCATGTGCTCACTGCACAGAACAGGAAACACGATTCAACTTCGAAAGTCGTGATCCAGTATTGTGTTTTGTTTCATAAAAAAGAAAATCCTTGCCAGACACAAGCCATGTGAACTGCAGAATAATCCATGGATCCTGAAACTTTGATGATAAAGTAGATAGATATATTACAATCCAAGGTCCCAAACTAAAAACATTCCGACCAACATTAACATTGAAGAAAATCAATGATCTCATGATTCAGTAGTTTTTTTTTTCTTTCTTTCTTTCTTTTTTTTTTTTTTTTTTTGTTTTTTTTGGAAAGGTAGTAGAAATCACATACTTGCTGCACAGAACAGGGAACATGATTCGCCTAGAAAAACATGCACCAATACCATGTAAAATCATGATACAATAAAATTCCTCATATAACAGTTTTGTTTGAACTTTACATCATGATACAATGAAGATCCTTGCATTGGACCGATGATACAGAGTGACTTGTACTGGTTTCAGCAGCCCACTACTTAAATCCATGCAATGAACTAAATCACAAAATATGTAAGTTTGACTTGACAAGGAACCCAATTTATTTTTATTTTTATTTTGAAAGATGAGTATTATCAAAAAGCAAAGATAGAGGCCTAAAACAGAAGGAAAAAGTAAAAAACAGACAGAAAACAAGAAAGCTAGAGGCAATTTAAGTTCCATCCAACAGTCCCTCCTTACAGTACACGTGGTAATTTACCACAAGGTGAAGGCCCATCATGTGGTGGGCCACCAATTGGATGAACCATAGGCCGAACGTTGCAATCAGACAATAGTGTCCATACAGTCATGAGTTCTGCGGGGTTGAACACAGACGGTCTCTGGCCATTCCTTTTTGCAGGCGGCTGATTGAGGGACACCACAGTCCAATTCCTTGCTTTGCTGTACATGGCACATCCACATACTGGACCACCAGATCAATGGCCCTGGTCATCCCATGAACTGTGAGGAGAGCTGCATCAAACTACGACCACAAGAACCGGGAGCAGGACATCAAAGAAATTATCTGTATTCCAAGAGTCATGTTCCCCAACAATGAAACTAGGAGGCCTTATATCTATTTTAAGATTTTACAAACACCTGTATCCAAGTGTTGGAAAGAAACCTCATTTTTCATGACATGCTCTCTTTAGCCTTTTTCTTCCCATGTCAATAGAACAAATCCATGATGCAGAAACTCAATTACAACAAGCTACCAGCCGACAACTTCACAAAACCATGATCCCTATATCTTGAAATGCCAGCACGGAAAGCCCGTTGTAGAACATCTATCCAATCTGCAAATATGGACTCTTTTATCTGAGCACACTTGAGGATTTACCAATGTTTCCAAAAGGAATCATAAGGTTCATACCCAACTGTGCAAGTTTGATGGATCTAATAGTGACAGGACCCGAAGCTTACATAGATTTTAAAGTTGCTACCCTCAAATCTTAGACACTTCTTCAGCTGAACGTTGACCATTACATATTTTTATGCCATTAATTAGAACATTAAGATTATCCTATCGAGATTTTTTTATATTACTCTTTCCAGAATGAGACTGGACAGACCATAGTCCAAATCATGGAAGCTTGGGCCCACTTGTCAAGCTCAAAACTCAGCACATTCAGCATTTCCTTGAATGCAGTATAATGTAATGTGCAGTGCAAGCCCAATGTTCCTCACTTCAGCCCAAATTGCATTCGTGGCTCACAACCAGATGGAAAATGGGATAAAAAAAATTAATTTCACATACAGCCGAAATAAATTAAAAAATTATTTCAAGCTGTTGATTTTATTGCAATGTCCTGATCTTTTAAGGAAAAAAATATATGTTAGAATCACAACGGATTCCACGATCTACTACAAGCATCAAATCTAGTGCATTTAACAGTTTTGAATGCATACTTTCCGTCTGTATGGATTGTTGGATGATGTGGCGTCTTTCGGCCTTCTGACTCTACCACACCTATGCCTTCTTACATTCTCTAATGGGAAGATGAATGGGTGCATAATGGTGTGTAGATTGGGGGACCGAAAATCCCACCCATCATAGGGTTCTCCCAATCCCACGACTCTTAAATCATTGGGAGAGAAGACTTCTCCCAACACAACTCTACCAAGAGTTGTCTATCGTACTTCGCACACATGATAACCGTGTGCACTCACCAATAGCGTGGGTCCCACTCTGATGATCATGCAAATGATCTAATCCAATCATTGCATTGCCTGATGGACATATGTTATTGCTATGTGTAGCCCATAATTCCAACAATATAAACATAAATGAAAAAGGTGAACTTAAACGGATATTTTAGTCATTTTATCTATAGAAGTTGGACTGGGACAGGTCTTGTCTCAAGAATTGCTCTATTTGTTGAACTTTAAAAAGAAGAAGAAAAAAAAAATGGTAACCTGTGTCAGGTTTTTCTTTAAAAAATAAAATAAAATAAAATAAAATAAAGATATAAAGAAATGAAGAGAGGATCTCGATCGACTACTAGTGCTGGATCAACGGCAGCCTTTAACCTTTAACAACTAGTTGCTTTTCCTCCTGACCAAAAAATGAAAAGACTAATCAATCAATCACATAACAGTCATTTTATATTAAAAAACAATAATAACAGCAACAAAATTATTAAATATCATTTGAAATCAATAGGTAGGAAGCCTAACACAACATCCTATCCTAAAATCTAGAAAAAAGAAGGAAAAAAAAAAAAAAAAAAATTGCTACAAAGAGTTGGGCATAGAGAGTTGGCCACATAGTTCAAAACCCGAAAACTCGACTCAACTCGATGTCCATTCAGGTGGAGTTGGCTCAAAGACTCAATTGAGTCTTTAAGCTACTCGATATTTAATAATTAAATTAAGATATTAGCAGTATTTAAAGAGAGTTTTTATAACTAAATAAAATAAAAAAGCAATCGCACATAATACTATTTTCTGCTACTTTTCAGGAAAAAAAAAAAAAACAAAAACAGAAGAAACAAATAGTAGTAATTTTCAGAGTGGCGGAAGGCATTGGATCTATTAAAGGAGGTTTAATGTCTGATTATATCCCTCATCATGAGCAGATCTAGTTATAAAATCAAATTGACAAAACTTGATTGAGTCAAGTTCAAAACTGAGTTTCTAACTGACTTAGCCCCAGATCTCAATGAGTTTGAATGAATTGGTTGTTTTGGCTGCTGTTTTCTCGTGGAGTCGGGATCCTCTGTTTGCCAAAAGCACGACTTTCCTGCTTTTTTCGTTGTCTGCTGATTAGTGATTGGTCCATCTCAATCACCGATGCAATTATACAATCATACGGTCCAATTACATTGCAACGACCACAATTTCACTGCTTGACGCAAACAGAGGATCCGTATTCTTTCTTGTGTTGTAATTCGAGCTATAGTACTATTTGGTATACTACTTTTGTTTTGACAATATTCTTTCATTCAATAAAACAAAACAAGTATTTTTTTTTAAAATAAAATAAAATAAAATAAAAAAACAAATTGTAGCAGAGATATATCACAACTATAGTAACCTTCAAAACTAAAATGTGTTAAAGAAACAATGTGTTAGACCATTTGATAATCAATGAGCTGTTTTTTTTAGGACCATATATAAGAGGAAGCACATGATGGATTGATTGGATGTATCATACACATTACGGTGGGCCCCGCATATCATGAGTCTATATCAACTATTGTATTCTACTAACCGTAAAAACTTTACAACTTAGGACTATCTAAACGACACATATGAGAAAAAAAGAAAAGAAAGGAGGAGAGACATACATTCAGTCCCAACCCTTATTATTAGTCTTTCCATCCACTAAGACATTGCACTTCCAACGTGGGCCCAACATAACGCCCGGCCCCACATCGTGCGTAGCCGGGAATCCAACTGTCACGTTCTCACAGGAAATATTGTACTTATACCCGTTTGCCCGAGCAAGCAATTCAACTCGAACATCGACGGCCCCACGTAGTAGCCTTTCCCTGATCATGGACTCGGCCACATCCACATCCAAGCTCTTCGAGTGGGCCATGAGGTGGTCTTGGAAACACTGTGATTTCACAGAGAAGGAAGGGATGGAGACCTGTGATGGGAGGTAGGACCCATAGTATATGGATGACTGGACACGGTCAAAGTACATATCATCACGCATCTCATAGTTCTTAATGTAGATGGAGATATTCCAGGCGGCGGTCAATTGCAACGAGGGGATGTTGAAGGGATCGACGGTGGCTGAGGTGACGGTGTATGAAGACATTTCATTGATCGGCGGGGAAAAGAAATAAGCGGGGGGTGCTCGTTGATGAGCGATTCTATGCGTACAGAAAGAAGGTTAGGGTTCAGAAGAAGAAGGTTAAGGCCTATCTGGCGCAAGTTTGAGATTGAGATTGGGCAGGCACTGTGGAATAACTTAGAAGAGAAGTGAAAATAACAGTTGTGGGGGACGCCAATCCCTTTTTTATAAGGATACCAGATTTCGGTGTGGCCTCGACCTCAACAGACGTGGATTTCGGAAATTCCTACGCTGGGATGTTTAAGTGGGGCTAACCGTGATGTTTATTAGAAATCCAATCCGTCCATCCGTTTTTTTAGATCATTGTAGGATAAGTAACTACAAAATTCAACTGAATCCGAAACTCAAACATCACGGTGGACCCCACCTAAGCATCATCGTAGCTTTCTCGCATGAAATCAATCCGCGTCAGCTTCCCATGAAGGCGAACTTACCGTGGAGGCGGTTTGGCTAGGGTCTGGCTAGTGGGTTGGTGCTCTGTGGGCCTCACTATGAAGTATATGTTTTATCCATGCCGTCCATTCATTTTTAAATATCATTTTAGGGTTCTGTCCCAAAAACGAGATGGATATAAATCTCAGGTGGACCACACCACAGGAAAATAGGAGTGATTGGATGTACACCATTAAAATCCTCCTAAAGCCTACTGTACTGTTTATTTGACATCTAATATGTTGATTAGGTCATATAGACCCAGATGAAGAAAAAAAACAAAGATAATATTTATATAGACCCAGATGAAGAAAAAAAACAAAGATAATATTTATCTAAAACTTTTATGCGCCGAAAAAGTTTTTAATGGTCGATGTTCATTCAACACGGTTTCCTATAATGTGTTCCACTTGATATTGGTATATAATTAATTTTTGGTATCATACCAGAAAATGATCTAAAAAAATACATAATTGTAGGGCCCAGGGAGCACTGATCACCAGCCATTGTTTAGTGGCAGGGAGTAGCTAATCCATTTCCGATGCCGATGGACGCCTATTTTCGCAAGAAGTTCCTGCGCTAGGAACCTAGGTTGGCCATCGTGATGTTTGTGAGGAATCCACACCGTCTATCCGTTTTGTAACCTCATTTTAGGGCTTACATACAAAAACGATCTGGATCCAATGCTTAAGTGGCTCGAAAATGTAAGGATTTAAAGTTAAAATACTCGTGGGCCATGAAAGTTTTTAATTAGGATAATGTTTGTGTTTTCAGTTCATCCCAGGAGGAATGATGTTATGAACGGTATGGATGTCATGTAAACATCACTGTCAACCCCAAGTGGACCACACTGCAGAAAGCAGCGAGGGATTGAACGTCTACCATTGAATCCTTCCCGAGGGTCAAAGAAGCTCTGTATCAATCTGATATGTTTTTTTCCTCTTCATCTAGGTATGTATGACCTTATAAATAGATTTGATGGAAAATAAACGTTATGGTGGGCCTACAAACATTTTAACGATGAAAATCGTTGTCCCACTCATATTTGTGGTGTGGTACCCTGGAACTGTGTATATCATTCATTTTTGGGCCAATGCTTTAAAATGATCTCTCCAATTTGATGAACGGTATAGATATAATAAATGCATCATTTTGGGGCCACGTAACTTTGATATCTTTTCAACCGTTGGGATACGAGGAGCGTCAGTCGCTCGACTACGAAAGCCATCTACACACCACAACGGTCGCTGGCGTGGTACACCAGCCAATCCGCTTCCGCCATAAAGGTTAACGTGATGTAAAGGAGATATCGGATTGCGGAAGCGGATTACGCAGTGATTAACTCACTACGCTTAGCTCACTGAGTAAACTCTGTGAGGTCCACCACCTTGATTTAGTTATTTTATCCGCTCTGTCCATCCATTTTCCTAGATAATTTTATTGCCTCAGAGCAAAAATGAACCATATAAAATGTTCAAATGGACCACACCACAGGAAATAGTTGATTTGAACGGCTACCTACCGTTAAAATTTTCTTGGGGCCATAGAAGTTTTGGATCAAGCTTATATTTGTGTTTATTACCGTTCATCCATGTCTTTATTATCTCATTAACAGGTTGGATGATAAATAAACATCACTGTGGGGCCTAGCAGGGTTTCAATGGTGGAAATTCAGTTCAGCATATAGGGTATTGAGTTACTCATTAAGCTATTATTGCACTGAGTATACTCAGTTGGGCCCACCTTGAATGTATATGGACTATCCACGCCGTCCAACCGTTTTTCCATCTAATATAAGGGATTGATCCCAAAATGAAGCATATCCAAAGATCAAGTGGATCATACCACAGGAAACAGTGGGTATAATGATTTCCACCGTTGAAACCTTGCTAGGCCCCGCAGTGATGTTTATGAGATCAACTGTTATGCATATCTTACATCTATCCCGTCCATCCATTTTTCGAGATCAGTTTCGTAGGTGGGCCCATTTTGAGGCAGATGTAAATCTCACGATGTTCATTTGTCATCGAACCTGTTCATGAGGTTACAAATCTGTCATGTTTGTTTGAAACGATCCAAAGTGCCATCTAAGACCAGCAAATTAGGTAATTATGAAAGGAGTAGGACTGGATCCACTTAGAGTGATTTCTAGTTCGTTGAATCTTGCATTTCAGTTCAGCATCCAGTTTGGATACGCTATTTAACTGAATTGTAATAATTTAATTATAAGATAGGAAATTACTAAAATGGCAAGACCACCTTAATTCATAATGACAATTTCCAAATTTCAAATCCATCCAATTCAATTCAGTCAAAGTGATCTGAATTGCTGTTTGGAAGCCAGCCATACATTTTGAACGGAGTGGGGTTAATCCACTTGGGTCATCTCTAATTCATTGATTATCACAGCTCATATGGCTTTTTAAAGATCCTGAGATTATACTTAAATGGTTCAAAACCTCCTACCTTGCAAAGCAATGAACAACAATGCAATTGTTCCTTTTCAATTCTAATGAGTGGGGCCTATGTTTCAGTAATCCAGACCACTAGGCTGTTGTGTCCCACCATGGACAATCGACCATGCCCCGAAAATCACTTACATCAGAAGATCGTAGAAGTCAGTTTTGGGAGTATTTTCAGCTGAATGTAGGCTGCTGTCTCTTCTTAATTTTCTATCTGTAGCCCACAAATCCAAAGGTTGAGATTGTCCTATCGAAGTGAGTTTTGGGGCATCATCCATCTACAGAAGAATGCATACGACCAAAAGTAAGTGGGCCCCACTCAATCAGAACTAAAATCCTCATGCAGTGTGGAAAGACCTGGGTGGCATATCACATGGTTCCTCTTGAGGTACATCCAGCCCATAAAATAGACAATTGGACGACTCCTACCTTGCAGTTATAAGGTCCTTAATCAGAGGGCTTTGATCAATCTGCTCATCGGGATTTGTAACATGTGTAACCTAATACAAACACTGCCCATTGAGTAGTCATTAGCAATAGGGCTGAAAGTTGGGCGGGTTGGGTTGGGTTGGGTTGGGTTGGTGCTCAACCCTAGCCCAACCCAAGGTTTCTATACCTCAACCCTAACCCAAACCAACCCAATCTTGGGTTGGGAATTCTCAACCCAAGCCCAATCCAATCAGGCTAGCTCGGTCAGGTTTGTCGGGTTGGTCGGGTGGATACATGTTAATAGTTTTGTTATTACAATAGTCTATTATATTTCAATACATGTATTATTTTTTATACCTATGATTTTATTAATTATATATGTATTTATTTATGGTAAAGAACTTCATTTTTTTAAAACAAACAAGCTAAAATATAGGACTGCTCTAAAAATTGTGTTGTGTAGTATGCAATCAGTTTGAAAGAGAGAAATCCGGCATATCTTGTTATCTTGAGTCATCGGAAATGGCGTGGACCAATGAGACCCAATGGCACTGGAATTTTCTATGCCTTCGACATAGACAATCCACGCTCAATCATCATTTATAACTTATATATCGATCGGGCTCGGGTTGGCTCGGGCAACCCGAGACCTCAACCCAAGCCCGACCCAACCTTTGTCGGGTTGGGTGTTTATATAGCCCAAGCTTAAGACCAAACCGGTTACATCCTGCCCCAACCCAACCCAATGTCGGGTCAGCCGGGTTGAACTCGCCCGACTTTTAGACCTAATTAGCAATCAAGAAGAACAATCAGGAAGTGTTAAAGGTGGGCCACCTATTTGGTTAATAGCCCAAGGAAAAAAAAAATTCCCCAAAATATGAATAGAGAAATGCTAGCAATTATCTCTTATCATTTAAGTTCCATTCAACGGTCCCTCACACAGTACGCGTGGTGATTTACCACAAGGTGAAGGTCCATCATGTGGTGGGCCACCAATTGGATGAACCATAGGCCAAACGTTGCAGTCAGAAAACAATAACCATATAGTCATGAGTTCTGCAGGGTTGAATACTGACCTTCTCTGTCCATTTCTTTTTGCAGGCAGCTGATTGACGGACACCACAGTCCAATTCCTTGCTTTGATGTACATGGCACATCCACATACTGGACCACTAGATCAATGACCCTGATCATCCCATGAACTGTGAGGAGAGCTGCATCAAATTACGAGCACAAGAACTGGGAGCAAGACATCAATGGTACACGACAAAAATCCCTATTTAGGAACGGTGGAAAATTGTCTCAAAATTTTGATTTAGGGACAGTTGAAAACCGTCGCAAATTTTCAATTTAGGAGCAGTACTTATTCCTTATTTAGGAACGGTTTTGAACCCTTAGGAAAGTCGATAAAAACCATGCAACTACTGAGAAAGGAAATTTTTACTATTGGAACCTGTATATCATCGGAGAACCTGTATATCATCAGGAAAGTCAATAAAAAAATCATTTGAATTTTCATCACAATCTAGAACATCTAACAGCTCCGAGAAAAGCATCCGTCTGTATATCATCAGAGAAGGTCAAAGACTTACATTTTCACAAGCATGAACATGTATATTCAAGAAAATGAACTAAACAATTTCATAAAAATCAGACTTTATTATTGCCGCAACATCAGCTACTACTTGAAGTCCAAATGCACATTGCTGGTTCACCATCTTGATTGGCACTCTTTGCAAGAAAGGTTAAGAATGAGACATCTAGAATCCTAAATATACCCTAGGAAGGAAATTTTGCAATGTTCACTATAACAGATCTTTCGGTGACCCAAACTGTTTTGAAATAGGAAACTGTTTTGAAATAGTACAGCTAAAATAGGAAGGAAACTTCAGTTCCCACTTGCAGGGAACTGGTTAACGATGAAGAATATTGGGAAAGAAGAATACTCTTGTTTGAAAAACAACAATATTCTTATTTGAATTAATGTCTTCCTGGAAAGTCCAAAGTGAAATTTCTGAAGGACGAGACAAGGACATGAAAAGCATAATAGAAGTAAATAATATATAATGGAAGAAACAAGGGAATAGAACTTACAACAACGAGCTTTCCAACCTTTTCTGGCCTCTTTGCAATCTTAATTATAGCAGCAGATGCTGCTCATCTGCTCCAGATGATATCCTGACCTGTATGTTCACTCTCAATCATCGTAGGGAAGTAAAAGAGAAAAACTGAAGAAAAAAAAAAAAAAAGAAAAAAAAGAGGCATTCTATCACACCCTATATATATATATATGCAAAAACACACAGAGAAATGACACGAGGAACCCTTGACATTCTACACCCACACTCTTTTTCACATCTAACCATAGATACACAATGGCCCACTTTAAACCACCTAAAATGTTGTATGCAAAAGCATGCCTCAAACACACTCACAAGGCACAACTACACAACCACCATATGGTGGTCAAACAATGAATGAAGGAGATTTGTCTAGATCGGCTACCAAATGAACTTTTGGTCATTACAAGAAAGTAGGCCTTTAGCAATAGTTTTTTAGCCTCTGTTGAAAAATGGAGGCTAAATGTGCTTTTTAGCCTCGGTTGCTAAGGAACTGAGGCTAAAAGTTCATTTTTCACCTCAATTGCTAGGGAATTGAGACTAAAAGTCTACTTTTTAGCCTCAGTTGCATAGTAACTGAGGCGAAAAGTCTACTTTTTAGCCTCAGTTGCATAGGAACCGAGGCGAATGGTCTACTTTTTAACCTCAGTTGCATAGGAACCAAGGCGGAAAGTTTACATGTTAGCTTCAATTGCATAGGAACTGAGGCGAAAGGTCTACATTTTAGCCTCGGTTCCATGGGAACCGAGGCAAAAGTTCTACTTTTTAGCCTAAGTTCCATTGGAACAGAGGCGAAATGTCTACTTTTTAGCCTCAGTTGCATAGGAACCGAGGTGAAAGGTCTAATTTTTAGCCTCAGGTGCATAGGAACCAAGGCGAAAAGTCTACTTTTTAGCCTTAGTTGCATAGGAACCGAGACTAAAGGTCTACTTTTTAACCTCAGTTGCATAGGAACCGAGGCGAAAAGTCTACATTTTAGCCTCAGTTGCATAGGAACTGAGGTGAAAGTGCGCAAGACACGGCGTTAGAACCGCGGTGACGGTGCGGTCGCAATGGTACAAGTCTTGGATTAAGCTGACTCAAATTTACGGGATTCGACTTACGGTCGTACACAAACGTTGATTATACGTCATAGGTTGCCGGAATTCGACGGGAAGGATCACGGGAGTCGACGGAACAGTACAGACTAGGATACGGGTCTTACAATCCAACTATTTGATGGAATATAAACATCAAGGTCGAGGTAGGAAGGTTTTAACGGTAGATATTCCTTTCACCACTGTTTCATCTCATATGGCCCCATTGAATTTTGTATTCTCATCAGTTTCGGTCGCATGTCCTAAAATGAGCGATTTCTAAGTGCCTGTCGACCGATCCGATCTTTCCATCAGGTGGATCCCACTCTTTAGGTATTCTAGCCTATAAATCAGGCCCATCTGACTTCTCAGAATCCACTTCACAAAACGAATGGATGGCTTCAAAGATTTCTTCAACCATTTGTTTTGTACACCTCAGCTCACCTTTACAAAACAGCCTTATTTTTGGGCCAAACGATCTAACCGCCCATTTGCATGTTGGCATTGATTCTTGTAAGATGTGGCGGGTGTTTTGTAAGAGATGGAACCGTCCATCTTTACCACTACTGTAGATAAAAGATAAAATCATGTCATTCTAGCTGTCTAAACGGTGGCCTTCAGATTGACGGTAGAAAACAATTAAGGTTGATGGTAAAATTATTCAGTGGGAGAAAAGGAGGGATACGATCGACTCTCTAGTCGTTTTTTTTTTCCCCCCTTTTTAAGAAACTGTAATTCATCCGTTAACGGGGTGCTAGATGTACGGATTGGATCTACTCGGAACCCTTCCACGTGTAGTGTTAAGAAATGGCTCAACCAAACCACTGTAACTCCTTCCCCACAAAAGAAAACATGGTTGACTCTGAAAGACTACCAGCATCCTATCCTACACATGCTCCAATAGGATCGGCATCGTCTACAATACCTATTATTATTTATTTATTTATTTATTTTTTAAACGCAGCGCGTACATCACCAAAGCTCTTGAGGCTTTCCATTGGTATATTTAAAATCTACTCCCGTCCATCGGGTAATATCCTCTAGTCTAGCTGTCTAGGTCCTGAAAAAATATCATCCCGATACAAAAATTCAGGCGGGCCACGCCCCTGCGAATAATAATAATAATAATAATAATAATAATATGTTTGTATGTGGGGGCTTACCAAGATGAAGTGAAGGTACAAAGATCAACCTCATCACGTGAACTTGAAGTTTTCTACCTGTCCCACCGGAGTTTATTTTATCGTCGTTTACTCTTTTTTTTTTAAAAAATATATATTTAATTGTACGGTTCAATTGAGGGATTTCACCTGATTATGGATAGAGTGGATTTACATATACAATATGGTGGACCCAACAAAGCTTGGGTATTTTACGCATCTCTGCTTATAAAAGGGTTGTGGACTAATCTGGTCCATGTAGTCGAGTCTATGCTTCTGTGTACAAGTACCGAAATGCCCCTCTCTCTCTCACACACACATCCTTTGTGTGTTTTTCATGACTTCTGCATGACTTCTCTCTCTCCCTCTTATTTATATGCTTTGTGCGTTTTGCATAACTCCATATTCTGATTAGTAATTTGAAAGGATGAGCTATAAGTATTGTTTCAGAACTGGTAAAACTCATGTCCTGAAACATCATACCAACCATAAAAACAACAAAAGGTAAGTTGAGTTGAAACCTGCACCCTCCCTCATTTGATTTCGACACATCCATTTTCCATTCTGGGGATTGCACTGTTTCAACCCCCAAGATGGTAAATAGGTGACTTTGGTAAATAATGGCTACTCTAAAATCCTCTCTCTCTCTCTTTCTTTTTTCTTTTTTTTCTTCCGACTTTGGCCTTCTGCATTTCTGCAGCTTCTTTCCTTCACATCATGAATGCTCTAGCTGCTACTAGTCGGAACTTCAAGCAGGCTGCAAGGCTCCTGGGGTTGGACTCCAAGCTGGAAAGGAGCCTCCTCATTCCTTTCAGAGAGATCAAGGTTAGAGAGTTAGACAAGAAATTGTCAACCTTGATTCTTATTTATTTCCTTGTCTTTTTTCAAGATCTGTAACTTGGTTTTTTGTGGGAGGTTCAAGTTATGTACTTTTCAGCAACTTGCTTTTGAACTATGGGAATTAGCCCACTTATCCTAAGTAGAAGAAACACCATACTTCCACCTTTTTTTCTTTTTTTTTTTCAAACTGGGTAGTATAGATTTGTATGAGATTCGGACGTTTTTGTGAAAAATGCAAGGCCATAAAGATCTTGTTGATTTAGATTGTATTTAACAGATTAATAGGAATTGCTAGTTGTACCTCGTGAAAAGGACTTGTTTTGTGGAATTAGCCATTCCATTTCTTTTAGAAAGAGATTTTTATTCAAGTAAACAAATATGGCATAGTTACAAAAGTCTATCCATCACATATTTGCTTCAAGGGACATATGACATAACCATCAAGGTGCAATAGGGATCTAAAAGATCGAATGGAAGGTCACATATATAGACATGTAAATCCCTTATGAGCTTCAAGGTATTCTTTAACGAGATTTATCATTCGAATGGAATTAGACTACTCAATAATTTCAATTTTCATTTATGACTTGCACGTGGGTTGGGGGTTGCAAAAATTCAGTTTAATCAAGGGGAATTCGAAAGGAAAAAAGAAGAAGAAGAAGAAGAAGAAAAATTATTGATGTTTTCCTGGTATTCATAATGGGAAGTAGCCCTCAAAGGTAGATTATGTCGTGGAGCCAGATGAATGGAATATGTCATAAAGCAATCTCTCCACGGTAACAATAGGTCCTATCATGGAGGTTTTATGGTTTGAAAATCATACCTATTAGACGATCCTTTCCATCACTTATATTCACTTTCCCACATTTGAGTCTCAACCCAAACATTTTTACATTCTACTGCAGCTTTGTGGGTCACTTATCAGATGGCGGTGATCATCTGATATATGTATTGCCTGAACCATTTTCCAACCACAGCAAGGGAAGCTTGATGGGTAACACCATGTCTACTGCAGAGAGATGGCTCTACCATAATCTGGTTCTATGGTTCTACACCACATCTGTCTTCCAGCCTCAAATTGTAGCAGTTGCACTATTCTCTCTGAATTGCTGAATTTTTGCGCCTTCCTTTCTAGTGAGTTGATTAGGATGTAAAGGGGTTGTCGTTTTTGTTTGTAACTAACATTCAAAAAGCTTAGCAGTAAACAGACAGTTCAAGGCGTTTAGGATTCTCTACATTTTGGACCATGTTCATTGATCTTATGGTCCTACAATCCATTTGGGAGGTCCTAGCTGATTGATTAGTGCCTGCAAAGAGGCAGAAGGTATAAGAGAAGACAATGCAGGAATGCTCATTCATGGGAAAAAATCTAACAGTCAAATGGTTTGGATCTCCCAACCTGGGAAATTTCCTGGGCATTCGCCATCTAATGTGGAGGCATGGAGCCCATCAGATCAATGGTTTGAACACTGAGCCGTGGCCCTCAACCTTGCACATTAGCAAGCTGTGCATATGTTGATGCCCAAATTATACTGCCTTGCCAAAACCCAAGATTGATGGAGGAAACGGGTGGTTGGATTCGTGAGTTTTACTGCAATCCTTGATGCAACATCTTTTATAGTTTTGAGGGTTTAGACAATGTTGGGGAACAGCGGAAGCACCAAAGATAAATCAAGCAAAGTACACGCAATTGCACAACCAAGTCCAAATAAGAGCAATCCAAATTTTACGTGGAAAAACCCTTGTGGGGAAAAAAACCATGGCACAAAGCAACGAGTAATGCACTATGAAAGCAGAAAATTACAAGATATAGAGCCTTACCGATTCAAACAAGCCTCGAATCTACTTCACACGCCTTAGCTATTCCCTAAAAACCCTTAGGAACGATTTAGAAAGCCCTAGAACACCTCTTCTGTGCTCTAATACTGATTACACCCGATATATATACTACCACAATCAGAATAGGAAACAAATTCCGCATTACACAATTCTGCGCACATCTTCGATGGGACCTTCGATGGCATTGACAACCCATCAAGGATCTGTTGACGTCATCGAACTTACTTCGATGACATCAAATAGAACACGAAAACGTTCCAACAACCAACATGGATTTTCTGGATTTTTCCGATGGCATCAAGTGGTCTGTCGATGGCATTGACATATTTAAGACATCAACAACAATCTCCACCATGTCTTCAATCTTCATTCTCCATATTTCCTTATCAATCACTGTCTTTAATTGCGTCTTCCGTCATAGCTCCACCATCGCTTCTCGTGCACACTCCGTCTTCCATTTACACCTTCGTCAAGCTTAAAAAAGTTGCACAGAATTTAAACTTCTTTGTGGAAATCACCTTAATAAGCATGTCGGCCAGATTCACACTTATGTGAATCTTTTTTAGAGTCACACCTCCTTCCTCAAACACATGTCGGATAAAATAATAACGCACATCAATATGTCTAGTACGTGAGTGATAAAGAGAATTCTTAGCCAAATTAAGCGTGCTTTCGTTGTCATAATTGACTGGCATAGCCTCCTGCTGAAACTCCAACTGAATAAAAATCTCTTTCTAAAAGAAATGGAATGGCTAATTCCACAAAACAAGTCCTTTTCACGAGGTACAACTAACAATTCCTATTAATCTGTTAAATACAATCTAAATCAACAAGATCTTTATGGCCTTGCATTTCTCACAAAAACCTCTGAATCTCATACAAATCTATACTACCCAGTTTGAAAAAAAAAAAGGGTCTAAGTATGGTGTTTCTCCTACTTAGGATAAACGGGTTAATTCCCATAGTTCAAAAGCAAGTTGCTGAAAAGTACATAACTTCAACCTCCCACAAAAAACCAAGTTACAGATCTTGAAAAAAGACAAGGAAATAAAAAGGAATCTAAGGTTGACAATATCTTGTCTAATATGATATTCTTGATTGTTCACTCCCCAAGTATAGGGTTGTGATGTAGTAATAAACTCGGTAAGACCGAGGTCGAATCCACAGGAACTGATACTCGTTTCCTGAAACTAGGTAGAAATAGAACTAGCCTAAGATGCAATCTAAATCAAATATAAATTATGAATAATAGTGAGAGATTAATGTAAAACTTTAAGGAATTTAAAAGAAAGAAACTAGGGATTCAGAGGATCCACTTGTAGGGATCAGGGAGATCTTTTATAGAGATCAGGGGGATCTTATGCCTGCTTCAAAAATCATGAAAATTAAACTGAACTTCCTCTGATATGATTTTAAAGAGATGAAAGGTATATGAATTAGAATGGATTTCATCACCAATCCATGCCCAGGAGACAAAGTCAACAACAAAATTAAACTAATTACCAACCAATCAGATGATCATGAAGGTTAGGAAGGGTACCGACATCCAACCATGCCCAGGAGACGATGGCGAACAACAGGGCTTCCTGACGTCATAATCAAAATAAGGAAAAAGAAATACTCAAAGCCATTGCAAACCCATTGTAATTTCAGTCACAACAGGCCATTAAAAACTAAAAATATTTTCATAATAAAATTAAATCAAAAACCCCTTCAATTTAAACAAAAGGCACAAGCAACAAGTTCTCCCATCACGCTACAAGCTTCACCTCTTAGCCCTACCTAAGAGGTTTAGCCCAACATGATTGGGCTTGATCTCTCAAAAATAAATAAAAGAATTAGAAGAAAAGAAAAAGAAAAACCAGACCCAACCCAAGCCAGCCCGCTTCTCTCTCTGCCTCTGCTGACGCCCACCTTGTTTTCAAGCTTCCCTGCCAAACTCTTGCTCACCTCCACCTCCTCCTCCTCTATTCCAGCAATAGATCCCTTCTCCATATTTGGAACTCTTTTTATAGCTTTTGGAGTGGTGGAAATCGGATTTGGGAAGCTATCGCACGCGCAGCGAAAGCCTTTTCGCAGCCAAGTTCGGGGCTTCATAACTCTCGCGTTCCTTGCATTATTTCTGTAAAATCAACGTCTCTTGGAAGTGTTTTGGCTGGCCTACACGATGGACGGTTCAGATCTGCCATATGATCAAAGATGGTGGGCCACAACTGCCTGGAAAGTCCGATTTCGCGGACGTGCGTAGCCTTTCGCACGTCCGGCGCTGATGTGATCGGTGGGCCCCACAGAGGTATTTTCGGAGAAATCCACCCCGTCCATTAGATTCAGGATGAAATTTCAGTCAAGAATGGGTGGTTTTGAACGTCCATTGACGCGGCCCAGAGAAGAAATCACCTCAAAAATCGTTTTGAACGTCGCAGGACCGCCTGTTTGTGGCCTCTGTATCGCGCACGTGTGCTTGCATGGGTCCAAAAGTTCAGCAAGGTTTTGTAGTAGTCGAGGCCCTCTACACGATGGACGGTTTGGATTGTCCACTGGGACAATGTGTGGGGCCCACTAGCGTCCGCAAAAACGGACAGCGTCCGTCCGTTTTAAGCGCTAAAACGGAAATTGCCTTTTTAGGAAGAAGGTGCGGGTCAGCGCTGCTGACCCGCTTTAGTTAGTTCAGTGCGGCTCGGCATGTGTGTACCTCATGTACACACGCTGTATATACGGGGCCCATTGTGATGTTTTATCAAAATTCAAACCATTCATTTGTTTCTTCATCTTATTTAAACCGCCAAGACCAAAGTTGAGACAGTTCCAGATATCAGGTGGGCCCAGAATCAACGGTTTATGGGCTGATCTGTCAGTTGGGGTACTTCCATAGTGATCCGAGGGCTGAAATTTGATATGTACGGTTAATTTATGGCCCTCAGGCCATGTATAAAGTTTTGAGCCAATCAGATGGCGGGAACTATGTGATCTTGCATTCTTCACCAATTTCGGGCCTCTTTAACGTGAATGGCTTGATTTTCTCATATCCTTGGTGTGTAAATTCCATCGATCTTGGTCCCCTGGAGTCCGTCCCTTGCCTTGGGTGTCATCAGAGCGTCAAATCCATGGTTTAAGCACCCTTTTTCAGTTCATGCTTGTAAATACACTCTGCATCACAAACACGATTAAATCAGGCTATTAAACGGTATCAATGATTGTAAATCCATGCAATAACTGGGTCTGATATGCAATATTTGACCCTCAACACAACCCCCAACCAGCATTTTGCTAGTCCCGAGCAAAATATGCGAAAAGTAAGTTGAGAATTACAGAACAATTTCTATAAACTCGAGTGATTTTTGTAGAATAATCCAGATATGAGAATTTCCAGATTCATGAATGTTGGATATTACTTTCTCCTAGACTCAAGCGCACGGTAAACTTCATAATCAAGTTCAAAGTATTATTCCATTAATTAGAAAAATTCTAATCATTGAGATCTATGAGCATACAGTGTAATCTCAGCTTATCATCATTAAAATTCACTTCTCTATTTCAGGATATCATTGGTAACCAATAAGAAGATTCATGATAACCAAAACTTGCCTCACAGATCATCTTTTCATTCCTTCAGCTTTTGATTTTTCCATTAAAAGTGACGCCAAGAAGGGGAATCAAATCCTCACCTACAGGGAGCAAACCTATGATGAAGACTGTACACCCAAAATTTTCACATATCATTCATAGGGAATTAAATCTACACCTATAGGGAGCAAACCTATGGTGTAGACCATTCGCCCAATCCTTTCAATTTCTCAGGTTGGTTCCTTTCAAGCTTAGTGAGTACCAAGTAAATCCTTCAATATCAAACTGAAACCTTAATGTGAAAGCGAGATGTGACATGTGAGATCATAACTCAATCAATGTTTACAACTTCTAATTTTGGATTAACAATTCAAACTTAACTATGAAATCCAACAGATACTGAATCCAAGCGTCTTAAATTACCAACATCACGTATCTTGAAATTCCAAGTGCCCTAGATGGCCGTCAAAATCCCTTCGAATTCACAAGAAAGTCCAGAAAAATTAAAAAAATTTCACAATTTTTGCTCAAGACCAAGAAAATGCTGATTAGGAACCCTAATCTCCCACCCCCAACCTAAAATCTACATTGTCCTCAATGTAAAAGAAATAAGCATGCAATGCACATGGGACAACAAAAATATAAGAGGAGTGATGGAAAGATAGTACCTGGACGAAAGAATCAAAATACCTGGACGAAAGAATCAAAAGGCTTTCCAAAGATATCTACGTAAGATCGGGTTAGCACAAGAGAGAAACCAACAGAAGTAAAATAAAAATAACAAAAATGAAATCCTACCTACACCACTTTCGCAGGTACTCTCGATTGCATTTAGCGTATGCAACAAGCCTTTAAACCCCTAGGTTGCCCCTAGTGGACGAGTTGTAGTCTCGTGAGGGTTTGCAGTAATGTTACCCACAAACATTGAACTAACTAACTAGGAAAATGAAACAGAATGAAAAGCTAAGTTGCCTGCCAGGAGCGCTAAGTTTACCATCTATCCTAAAATAGCATAAAACAAACTACCCTAGTCCTATGAAAGCAAGAAAAAAACTACTCGATCATGTTGCAAGGTTCCTCTTCCGACCAATATCTTGATAAGTTTCTTAGTAAGTTCCTCAACAGGATCATCCAAAAGCCCTTTTTGCAATAGGCTTGGACGCTCTGGAGCATGACTTTCCAGAGAAACTTATGTACCTCATAAGAAATTTTCCATTGAATTGCTTGAGGTATCCAGAGTATATACGATTCACCTGTGATAGAAGAAGTTTCAACGTTAGTATCCCATGGTGAATCAAAGACTACAAGTAAATAAAGTTTAGAAAACTCCTTAAGAAGTGATGTAGTCTCAAAACATTCCGAAGTTCCAAACTTCGGTTCAATTTTCAGCTCCTCTTCCTTTACTGGTAGACGTTTAGGATCAGGGGAAGAAGGGGCTTCAGAATAAGGGTTCTCTCGGTCAATGATGACTACCGAGATGTCGTCTTGCAAGGCATCCACTTTATCTTTTGACATGGGATCGTTTGAATCTGCAAAGCATGCCAAGCAATCATCCAAAAAGTTGGGAAGTTCAGCTGAGTGTGACTTATTTTTCACATTGTAGCTCACGATGATCTGCCTAAGGAAACCATCATCCTTGAAAGTAGCCAGATGTACGCTTTCTTCCTCCAGTCCTACACAGACAGATTGAAAATCAATAGGGTAAGCATCGATGTGATCACTTTGTTCATTGAGACTACTCAATCGAGGCGTTGAATTGTTAAACGTGTACAGCTCAGATGGTGGCCTCAATTGAGTGGTTTCAAATTCCAGGGTCGTAGCGAGCAACTTGTCCTTCTCCTGAATCACATCATCATTCGATTCAGAGGCGTGGTCCAAACATGTTTCACAAGAGTTAAAAGGGTCGGTTGTAAGGAGCTCATCCTCCACATTTAAATCGAGTGACTCATTATGACCGACCACTTTGTGTACATCTTGATCATTGACCTGGACCAAACTTGAGATAGATTCCAGGGGAACTGTGGCTGCACATTCAGGATCGCCGTCCCAATATTCATCATATTCTAGTTCAGTGCAGTGCACATTTGGGATGGGATCGCCTTCCTCACATTCTATTCCTAAATTCGGTTGAGGTTCAAAACTAACATTTACCTCATCATTAAAATCTTGTGTGTCATGTAAGGAAGGTGTGTCATCATCACTATATTTAAAAGACACCCATGTATCTTCACCATTCCTTTGAACAGTCATCGAGATCTTCTCATCAGGAGATTGAACCGCATGCTCATTAATGGAATCCAACTCCTCATTCCAAATTCCAGATTCCTTCAAAAGTGAGTGAGGATCACTTTCCTCACATTGTATTTTTGGATTGGGTTGTGGTTGGGATGAGAAAGCTTCCTCTATCCTTTCGAGGCGCGAAGTGAGTGTTTCCATTGCTTTTCTAATTTCCGCAAGACAGGCCATGTCATGTTGAAGTGAATCCTCTTGGGTCGTTTCTGGTTGGATTTCAAAGGTATGGGATCCAAGAGAATTATTATAACATGTTGATGGTTCATTTACCCAATTTTGATGTTCCCACCGGTTATAGTCATACTGATCATAGGTGGGAGAATCTGCTGGTTGGTAATACTTATTATCACTCATGATATAATCACGCATTGTTTTCTTTTTATCAGATGGGTGATAATAATTCTCACAACCATAATTATGATAACCCCAACACTCACGTACTGTTTTGTTAATCCGTGGGGTGTAATTGTTCTCCTGCATATAATCATGTAAGGACTTCTTAGCCGGTGGATCTTTATATTCTGATCGGTTCTCACTGATAGTTTCAGAAAAGTTTTGAGGCATAGGTTGATTTATATCTTCATCATCCCAAAATAGGTTATTCTTCTCAGCATACTGACGTTCCCACTCGTGCATATACATGATGAAACCCTTAATCTGAATTTAATCCTAAGAAAAACAGAAGAAAAGATCCTACAGCAATGTGTAAAGTAAGAGGAGGAGAAGTTAGAAAGAAGGTACCAAATGAGAAGTTCCTATGTTAAGATCCTGTAAAAGAAAACAAAAGAGATTAGTTTCTAAAATAGAAAGTCTAAAGTTAGAAAGTTCCTACAATTGAAATAGAAAGTTAGTTTCTAAAAAGGAAAGTTCCCTAAACCTAGAAGCTAAGTTAGTTTCTAAAAATAAAATAATAGTTCCTAAAAATAAAATTAAATATAAAACTTTAAACTAAATTTAGTAAAATCCTAATCCTAACCTAATTCTAAAACTAATTAATTTCAGAAAAACGTAAGCAACGGCGCCAAAAACTTGTTCACTCCCAAGTATAGGGTTGTGATGTAGTAATAAACTCGGTAAGACCGAGGTCGAATCCACAGGACTGAAACTTGTACGTTTCTGAAACTAGGTAGAAATAGAACTAGCCTAAGATGCAATCTAAATCAAATATAAATTATGAATAATGGTGAGAGATTAATGTAAAACTTTAAGGAATTCAGAGGAAGGAAATTAGGGATTCAGAGGAAGGAAACTAGGGATTCAGAGGATCCACTTGTAGAGATCAGGGTGATCTTATGCCTGCTTCAAAAATCATGAAAATTAAACTGAACTTCTTCTGATATAATTTTAAAGAGATGAAAGGTATATGAATTAGAATGGATTTCATCACCAAACCATGCCCAGGAGATAAAGTTAACAAAAAAATTAAACTAATTACCAACTAGTCAACCTGCCTTGAAGGTCAGGAAGGGTACCGTCATCCAACCATGCCCAGGAGACGATGGTGAACAACAGGGCCTCCTGACGTCATAATCAAAATAAGGAAAAAGAAATACTCAAAGCCATTGCAGATCCATTGTAATTTCAGTCACAACAGGCCATTAAAAACTAGAAATATTTCCATAATAAAATTACACGAAAAACCCCTTCAATTTAAACAAAAAGGCACAAGCAACAAGTTCTCCCATCACGCTACAAGCTTCACCTCTTAGCCCTAGCTAAGAGGTTTAGCCTACCATGATTAGGCTGAATTCAAAATAAACAAAAGAAGAAGAAGAAAAGAAAAAGAAAAACCAGACCCAACCCAAGCCAGCCCGCTTCTCTCTCTGCCTCTGCTGACGCCCACCTTGTTTTCAAGCTTCCCTGCCAAACTCTTGCTCACCTCCCCCTCTATCTGACGTCCCCTATTCAAGCATACCCTCTTCTCCACGTTTGGAACTCTTTTTATAGCTTTTGGAGTGGTGGAAATCGGATTTGGGAAGCTATCGCACGCGCAGCGAAAGCCTTTTCGCAGCCAAGTTCGGGCTTCATAACTCTCACGTTCCTTGTATTATTTAAAATCAGCGTCTCTTGGAAGTGTTTTGGCTGGCCTACACGATGGGCCGGTTCAGATCCGCCATATGATTAAAGATGGTGGGCCACAATCGCCTGGAAAGTCCGATTTCGCGGACGTGCGTAGCCTTTCGCACGCCGGCGCTGATGTGATCGGTGGGCCCCATAGAGGTATTTTCGGAGAAATTCATCCCATCCATTAGATTCGTGGCGAAATTTCGTCAAGAATAGGTGGTTTTGAACGTCCATTGACGCGGCCTAGAGAAGAAATCACCTCAAAAATCGTTTTGAAAGTCGCAGGACCGCCTGTTTGTGGCCTCTGTATCGCGCACGTATGCTTGCATGGGTCCAAAATTTTAGCAAAGTTTTGTAGTAGTCGAGGCCCTCTACACGATGGACGGTTTGGATTATCCATTAGGATAATGTGTGGGGCCCACTGGCGTCCGTAAAAACGGACAGCGTCCATCCGTTTCGCAACGTGAAACTGCAATTGCCGTATTAGGAAGAAGACGCGGGTCAGCAGCGCTAACCCGCCTTACGTGGTTCAGTGCGGCTCGGCATGTGTGTACCTCATGTACACACGCTGTATATACGGGGCCCATTGTGATGTTTTATCAAAATTCAAACCATTCATTTGTTTCTTCATCTTATTTAAACCGCCAAGACCAAAGTTGAGACAGTTCCAGATATCAGGTGGGCCCAGAATCAATGGTTTATGGGCTGATCTGTCAGTTGGGGCACTTCCATAGTGATCCGAGGGCTGAAATTTGATATGTACGGTTAATTTATGGCCCTCAGGCCATGTATAAAGTTTTGAGCCAATCAGATGGCGGGAACTATGTGATCTTGCATTCTTCATCAATTTCGGGCCTCTTTAACGTGAATGGCTTGATTTCCTCGGATCCCTGGTGTGTAATTCCATCGATCTTGGTCCCCTGGAGTCCGTCCCTTGCCTTGGGTGTCATCAGAGCGTCAAATCCATGGTTTAAGCACCCTTTTTCAGTTCATGCTTGTAAATACACTCTGCATCACAAACACGATTAAATCAGGCTATTAAACGGTATCAATGATTGTAAATCCATGCAATAACTGGGTCTGATATGCAATATTTGACCCTCAACAAGAGAAAAATCGAGAGTGATTGTGCCACTTATGGAGGTTTCTTCGCTGCCAGATTGAGAGAGAGCTCGTGCTTCGCAAAAGGGGAGAGAGAGAGAGAGAGAGAGAGAGAGAGAGTCACGGTGGGTAGCTGCTGGAGGTGCAGTAGAGAGTCCGTTCGTGATTTGATGTGGACTGTGGATTTTTGAGTCGCCTTTCGCAAGGATGTAAAAGGAAAGTTGTCTAAACTATAAATAGGTGTCCCTAGAGCTTTTCTAGTGTGATGGGAAATAATTCTAAAGGTGTAGATAAAGGGTTTTCTATGTGCTTCCAAGGGAGAGGTTAGTATATTGCCTTATAATATTCATTTTTTTTTTATAGTGGAAGTTTGCATCCGTAGTTTTTTACCCTTGTTGGGGTTTTTCCACGTATATCTTGTCTTGTGGTTTGTTTGGAATGCTTTAATTCTTCTTCTAGTTTATCGTTTGTGGGTGAGACCTGAGAGTGGATCTCGGTTCACTGCATTGTTGGGGTGCTGCGCAACAGATCTCTCTGAAAGAAATGAGGAGGCTCCTTTCCAGCTTGGAGTCCAACCCCAGGAGCCTTGCAGCCTGCTTGAAGTTCCTACTAGTAGTAGCTAGAGCATTCATGATGTGAAGGAAAGAAGCTACAGAAATGTTGAAGGCCAAAATTGGAAGACGAGAGAGAGAGAGAGAGAGAGAGAGAGAGAGAGAGAGAGAGAGAGTATTTTAGAGTAGCCTTTATTTACCAAAGTCACCTATTTACCATCTTGGGGGTTGAAACAGTGCAATCCCCATAATGGAAAATGGATGTGTCGAAATCAAATGAGGGAGGGTGCAGGTTTCAAATCACCTTTTGTTGTTTTTATGGTTGGTATGATGTTTCAGGACATGAGTTTTACCAGTTCTGAAACAATACTTATAGCTCATCCTTTCAAATTACTAATAAAAAAATAAAAATAATAAAAAACAGCTTCGGACGCCAAACCATTAGGGTAACAGGAATTCTCTGTTGACCCGATAACAGGCGATCCCGACTCTTTCTTTTGTGGGAAAGATGTTACAGTGGTATGGTTGAGCCATCTCTTAACACTACACGTGGAAGGGTTACGAGTAGATCCAGTCCGTACATCTAGCACCCCCGTAACGGATGAATTACAGTTTCTTAAAAAGGAAGGGGAAAAAAAAAACGATTTGAGAGTCGTATCCCTCCCTTTTATGTAATTTCTCCCCCTGAATTTTTTTTGCCATCAACCTTAATTGTTTTCTACTGTCAATCTGAAGGCCACCGTTCAGACAGCTAGACTGACTTGATTTTATCTTTTATCTATAATAGTGGTAAAGATGTACGGTTCCATCTTACAAAACACCGCCACATGTACTCTGGAGAGGCGAAAGGTCTAATTTCCATGGTTACATAGGTGAAAAGTCTACTTTTTAGCCTCAATTGCGTGGAACCGAGGCTAAATTTAGGCTCTCGACCTTCAGGCCTACCATGAAGATGCCAATTTTGACTATGCCTATATTTTGAGCTCAACCAGCAGCCGTCCATTTGTCTCAATGGTGTAGGCCACCAATGACTTTTACCGTTCACACTTTATCTTTGATTTTTTTCTTTTTGAAGGGGCATCCCCAATCTAATTTTAATGGTCAATGTTCATTCATCACTTTTTCCCGTAATGTGATCCACTTGAGATTGAGATATACCTAATTTTTGGTCTCATACCATAAAATGATCTATTAAAATAAATGGATGGCATGGATGAAACACATATATCATGGTAGGGCCCACAGAGCATCGACCACCAGAAATTGGTAGGTGGCAAGGGACACGGATTAGCTACTGACAGGTTGAGTAGCAAGAGTTACTACAAAAGTGATGTCACCAAGTTCTGTGGGCCCCACCATGATGTACATATTATATCCACACCGTCCATCCATTTGGAGAGAACATTTTAGAGCATGATCCAAAGAATGAGGCAGATCCAAAGCTGGAGTGGACCCCACCATAGGAAACAGTGGAGAGTGACACCTACCGTTGAAACCTTCCAAACGTCCACGATGATATTTATTTGAAATCCAACCTATTTATGTGTTAACACAGACATGAAAGAAGGAAAACACAAATATCAGCTTGATCGAAAGCTTTTATGGCCCGTAGAAGTTTTTAATGGTGGGCATCACTCTCCCCACTATTTTCTGTGGTGGGGTCCACTCGAGGTTTGGATCTGACTCATTCTTTGAATCATGCTCTAAAATGATCTCTCAAAATGGGTGGACAGTGTGGATAAAATACATACATCACGGTAGGGCCCATAGACATTGGTGACGTCGCTACTCGACCTGTCAGTAGCTAATCTTCGGCTACCCCACCCTATATATTTGAAATCAAAAATTCAATTATGTTTTTTGTATTTTTGCATACTAAGTATAATCAATAATTCATGTATTGCAGATTAAGTGGAATATCAAAGAGGAGCGTCGAAATTGGGTAATGAAGTCCATCGGAGCCTCATGGAAGGAGTGGAAGAAAAGGTTTAAAAAAGAACACTACAACTAGTATTTGACGAATGAGGAACGAATAACTCACTATCTTGATCGAGTGGAGCCGACACACTGGAAGTGGCTCATCACCTATTGGTCAAGTGATGAAGGACAGGTAAAAATTAAACATAAAGAAAAATTATATCCATGTTGGTATATATTATTATTTATATTAAAATTTAGTTATTTTACTATGTCACATTCTAGGCCCGCACTCAAAGGAATAAAATCAACTGCAGCAAGCAACGTTTGGCCCGCATTGCCGGCTCAAAGAGCTTTGCTCAAGTGTGTGAAGAAGAGGTAAATTCTTCTTTGATTTCTAAACTTGAAATGCCACTTTCTGCTTTAATATGATTGTTACCAACTCATCTGTTTTTATATGGAAAACGGCGGCAAAGAATCTTGATGAAGAGTCTCCTGATCGGGCAACATTGTTCATAACAACCCATCAGAAGAAAGATGGGAGTGTTGTGAACGAGGAGTCGGCTCATGTTATTGTATGTAGAAATTTATCAATCATTGACATCTAAGTTAATATTTTTCATTAAGTCATGATATTGAATAACTTATTTAATATTTTTCTATACTACAGGAAATGATCGAGGAGTTACGGGCAACTCAAACTGCTGAGTCCTCTCAGAGTAGCACTGCCCGAGACAATCTCTTATCCCAGATATTGGGACCAGAGCATCGGCCAAGTCGGATCCACATGATTTAGGTCGCACAGCTTCCACGTTATGGGGCACGAGAAATACCATTGCAGAACTCAAGAGGGAGACTGATGAGTTGCGACAACACATGAATGAGTGGGTAGAGCAACTGGTGGAGGAGCGGATGAAAGAACAAATGCGTAAGCATCTAGAGCAAATGGAGCAATGGATGACAGAGTGAATAATGAAGCAGATGATGGTACAAATGAGAGATACTATGAACTCAATGGCAGCAGCGGCCGCAACTTCAAGCAATGTACTAAATGTAGAAACTATTCAACGTGAATCAACAACTACATTTGCACAGGCCACCTCAGTATCCACTCCTAGGGATATACCCGAGGCTGAGAGACCTCAGTCGAACGGGCCAAAGAATCAATATGTAGTTTTTTGTTGGGATTCATTTATGTGTGATCTTTTACATGCATATTTATGTTTTGTTACATTTCACTAGTCATTTATTAAATACTCTTCAAATATTTTCTTGTGCATTTAATATCCATGCTTAATTTGTTGCTAGCTATGGGTTTTGTGATCCCTTCATTTTTTGTAGTTCACCATCATTGAATAGTTGGTCCCTATTTTTTTTCTTTTTCAGGTCAAGTCATATTTATGTGTATTTATGTGTTTGACACACAAAAGAATCCAAGAGCTGACTCTCATTTGCATGCTGAGATCAATCCAAGGCCATGACAATGCCAAGAACAACCACCTAGTGACTTCTCTATTGCTCGGTTCCGGTTTCTGGATGTTACGTATCCTGAGAATTTCATTGTAATATTGAGGCATTTTACTTGAGCTGAAATATCTTTCAATATTTTTTTTCACTTGAGCTGAAATTCATTTTCCTGTTTCTTTGTAGGCATGGCACAGTTTATGAGCAATTTTGCTGAAGTAGGAGATCCTGGGTATGCTCCTCCAGTCCAAAAGGGTGAAACTCCGGTAAGAAACTCTACTGCGTGGGATATTCTCCTTCACATGCTTGGTTGTATAGATGCTACTTGTAGATATTTTTCTTGATGGAATCCCAAGTTGTATCCTATGTATAGTGCAAGTTGTGCAGATTTGTTCCACTTTTTGGGCAAATAATTGTTTCCTTGAAATGGATAGGCAAAACATCATTTGATGTTTTTTTTTTTTCTTTTTAATTATGTTGATGTACTTTATAATGTTTTTTTGTCCTTCTCTTGTGTAATATATTTGTGCTCTAGGTTTTTATTTTGATGTTTTTTAACTCATGGGTCCATACATGCCCAGGTCCAGGGTCCATACATGCCCATCACTCTTGAGAAGCCAACAGTTGAGTTTGTGAAGGTGACCGAGGCAATGAAGTCATTCAACGCATATCAGAAGCGTCGCTTGGTATATCGACAAGGATATCACTGATTCAAATCTATACGTGGCATACCTTCCTCAGGCTGTGGATGATCGTCAGTTGATCGAGCTGTTTTCTCCTTTCGGCAGGCTCATCAGTGTGAAAGTAGTCAGGGACAAAATGACAGGTTTAAGCAAAGGCTTTGGCTTTGTTACGTATGCTGATCCTGTTGATGCTGCGAAAGCTATGGCCCACATGAATGGACCCAAGATTGATGGGAAGACATTGGTGGTTAGGCTTTGGGGAGTGAATTTATGGGTCTTTGCTCAATCTTCTGTGAACTTTTCAAAGATATTTGACCTTGATAACACTTACCTTACCCACAGAGAAATATGGAAGGTATCATCATTGACAGCTACTATGCTGGTTAAAACTGTGCTTTCATCTATTTTTCTTTCCTTGATTAACGATGTTCTAACCATTCAGGGAGACATTTATTGCTTTTGCTTACTGTTGGCCATTTTATTCCCACATTTAATCTCGAAATTTGTGATTTAATGTTAACAATGTTGGGGGCCTTGTACAAAACCTTAGGATCCAGCCTCCCAAAACAAATCAGAATTATGGGATAGTAAAGCAATGAAATAAATCAAAGCATAAACCACACCACACAAGATTTTTACGTAAAAAACCCTCAAAGAGGTAAAAACCACGGGACCTCGTCCAGATCAACAATCCACTATGAAGTAGAACGTTACAACCTTCTTCACTCACGCAGGAGTGGATAAACAATAAGAGAATAAAAAGAAAAATGGAGAGATCTCACCGATCACGAGGATGTAGAAGCGCTGAGATATCGAGTGCACAGTAGATCACCTCTACGAGCATAACCTCCCTTCTACAAGCTTCCTTTCTCTCTCTTTCTTTCTCTCTCTCTCTCTCTCTCTCTCTCTCTCACACACCTTTGATAACCCTAAACCCTTTAGGAAACCCTATTGCATTACCTAGAAAAGCCCTAAGCACCCCTATTTATAGTTTAGGAAACTCCCTTCCGCACCTTGTTGCGAAAAGACTCTGATTTCCGCAATCCACAAAAAATCGCGGAACGAATCTGCGTAAGTTCGATTGGTCAAGTAGAGTCCTCGACCGGTCGAGAACCTCCCTCGACTACACCAACTGGTCGCTGGACTTTGAGTCGAACCCCACTCAACCGGTCGAGCGCCACCCACGACTGGTCGAGCATCCCACTCGACCGGTTGAGTAACGTGGTGAACTGCTCCGAATTTTCAACCCGCTGCACTGTCTCTCCCCTGAACTGAGGAGGAAAACCCCATCAAACAAGTCTAACAATGATTTGTTAGAATGTTAGACTAGGCAACTTACAGGTCTAATTCTTCGTTACAATCTAAAATAAGGCCAGGAATTTTTCTTCATTGTAAAATTTTTTCATCTCTATGACCATGGTTAATTTATATCCGTGTTTCGTTTGGGGATTAATTTTCTAGAATTGTATGTGAATGGCTGCCATGCTTGTGGCACATCCAATTCGTCTGTCTCCACACCCTTTCTTTTATGTATTGCCAATCTTGCTGGTCAATCAGCAGGCGTGCTTGGTTCAGCCTGCTTGCTGTTGGCAATGGTTCTTTCATTTTTTTTTTTTTTCTGCTTAAGGTCTGCTGGAGAGAGCCTCTGTTCCAGGCTGGAATGGTCATCTCACCATCTATAGAAAACGTGCCTTTCCTTAGTGTGTTTGCTTGTTTAATACAAGTGCTAACCTTTCAGTTTTATTCTGCCCCCTCATATGCAGTCTAGTTGTAATATTGGCATGTACAAGGTACTAACTATAATCAACAATGTTGAAACAACTTCCATGAATCTAACGACTGGTGCTTAAGAAAACTATGATAATGGGTAGGAAACACTTGAGAGCTTTGTTGGGGACTCTATAATTTGAGTCAAATCCTAGGAAAAACAATTTGAAACCCTTGTTGAATAAATCCTATGATTCTATGATTGGAATCTTACAATTTATGATTTGGTTCCCAATTTATCAATCAAGTTATACTCATTTAATTCTTCTTCTTGTTCTTACATTTTATTTGGCTTCCATTTTATGTTTTTAAAGTGGCAAGGGCTTTAATAATATTTTAAAATAGGTCAATTGTTTGCTGGTATGCTTGCAGGTCTTTTATGGTGGCCATCTACCCTTGACCACATTCAAGATCAGGTATCAGAACCTGGATATATCTCTTCTTTTCTTCTGTTTTTTTTTTCAATAGATGAAAATTGAAGATTTCGTTGCAAGTTCTCTTATTAGGAAAGCCTGTGAAATGGAACTCTTAGGACCATGTAAAAACCAACTAAAGAGTGTAAATCAAACTTGATTTCTATAAAGCAAGGGAAATATTGTGTAGAGAAATATTAAAACTAGCAACCAAACATGGGTTTTATTGTCCTTGTAAAGTGTTCGTTCTCACGCCCTTTTTCTTTTTTTTTTTTCCTGTCAACACAGATTGGGCTCCTTTTCTTCATCTCAGGATTTTGGGGGCATGTTCCCTATCTTCAAGGCTATCTTCGCCTTTCCTCAAAAGCGTGTAATGCCGACAAAAGAGAGGTCTTCAGGGATGTATAGGCTCTCCTCTTACTTCATGTCGAGGATGTTAGTGACATGTCAATGCTAAAAAACAGAAGAATTCTACATGTTGAGAAAATTAAACAATAATCTCCAGTGAGTATTTTAAGACTGATCATGATCTTCTTTCTAAGCTAATGATATTTATCATAATTTAGTTTTCTGTTTTCCTTTTTACAAGATTGATAGTAACTCATGGAAAATGATGCTCCGTTGGCTGTGATGCTCCGATCTGAGAGAAAATAGTCACGTGGAAGGGGACCTTACTGAATGTGGAAGGCTATGTGGCAGTTTGTTTGTTTTGAAAACTTTAAATAGACCGTTAATTGTTTTGTTGATTGTTGTCTTGATGGATGTTAAATGGGTGAAACATGCACAGGTTCAATCATTGGTTGATTATAATATTGTTAGCTTTTGTTGATAGAAACTAGATTTAGCCTCGATTATTAATAAATGATATTAAAAATTGATGTTAGCCCTAGTTGATGTCAACAAAGGCTAAATCTATCTTTAGTCTCAGTTTTACCTTAGTTACATAAACTGAGACGACAACTCTCGTAGCTAAAGGCTTTAGTTTCGGTTGTTGAGAACCGGGGTTAAAAATAGATTTAACTTCGGTTGGAGGTAATTAAGGCCAAAATTTGAATTTAGTCTTAGTTGGAAACAATGGAAGTTAAAATTTTGATTTAGCCTCATTTTGAGAAAACTAAAGCTAAAAAGGTCTTTTAGCCTCATTTGAAAAACCAAAGCTATAAAAGTCATTTTAGCCTCGGTTGCTAAAACTAAGGCTAAAGCCTTTAGCCACAGGGGTTTCAACCTCGGTTTGGATAACTGAGGCAAAGCTGAGGCTAAAAGCTTTAGCCTCAGTTTTGAGATTTGTCTAGATCCGCCACCAAATGAACTTTTGGTTTTGCCTTGTGGTGAAGAAAAAGGAAGAGAGAAAATGAAAGAAACGGCGAAGGAATGAGATACCGATCTTTTACCTCTCTAATAGTATATTCCTTGAGTTAGATTGAGAAAGAGAGAATATGAGAAGAAGAGAAAGGAGAAAGGAGGTTTAGAAGTTGGTGATGCCCCTAGCCTATGCTTAAGTTAATTAGTCCATAACCAAAGCCCATAGCTTAAACTCTCTACTAATACATCATCTTGAGGACCTAACAAAAGGAATAATGATATGAAAAAATAGAAATAATGATCTCCATGTGAAGTGGGCCACGTGTGATCAACACCATCCATCATGGTCCATCAACAGAAATCTTTATTTAGTAGGTCATAACCATCCTGTAACTATGTTAGAAAATGACACTCCATCAAGATACCATTCCAACAACTCAGTTCAATATAATGCCTAGGAAAACACGGGTGATTATCTGATCCAACATTGAGTAATTGGCTGGTAAAACAATCCATCACAGCTTTAGCAAGACCTTAAAGTTAAAACTCAATAGTTATTTGATGCAAATAGTTAGATTCGATGGCTGTAGTCTTAGAGAAAAAGAAAACACATTTTAAAGATCCATCCCAATTGCAAATAGTCACCATCTGTCATTCAGAACATTCTGTAGATTCAAACTCTTCAGCTACAAAATAATAATAATAATAATAATAATAACAACAACAACAACGACGACAACAACAAAAGAAATCGCTAGACCAATAAAAATAAAGTAATGATGCCATGCAACAAATGACTCAATTCATGTACTATCCACAGACACAACCTTCATCTAATCCTAAAGAATGGAATAAGATTTGTTGCATTACAAATTAATTCATATGTTATAGTAGAATACATTTTTTACATAATAATTGACTCTGCCATTCATGAAAGGCATACTAGCATTTTAATTACCTGGACCAAATGTGGTAAATAACATGATCCATGCTACACTGAATATTAAAAATGATAAAACAAAAAAGGAAGTCAAAAGTTTACAAATTAATGATGATTTCGACCAGATTTGTAGATTGATCATTTGAAACATAATGATGAAAATCAGGAACTTGATTTTCAAGTGGTAGACTGAGTGAAAGATACCTCGTTTCAACACCAAGGTCTTTTTCGAACAGATTTGTAGATTGATCATTTGAAACATAATGATGAAAATCAGGAACTTGAGACAATGAGAATTAGTAAATAGAGATGCATGTGTAAATAAATGAAAGCAGTTTTTTCAGAAATAACAAAGAGAGAGAGAGAGATCCCTCCATTTTAGCTCAATCTATCTCTGCTGCAACCTGCTAAACAAAATAAATAAATAAATAAATAATATTTACATACCTTTGTAAAAAGGTAGTTGCAATTTGTTCCATCTCCACCTTTCATTGGCTGTGATGTGGGCCATGCACATATCATGATATGTCCACAAGTATGTGCTCCAGGCCATGTGGCCACGTGGATAATTGTTCTGGGTCCCTCTGGTTGGCCACGACAATCCATGGTTGGTTAGAAATAACAAAGGCAATGGTCCACATGGCCAAGTGGCATATCCATGTTGAGGCGACTAAATGGACGGTCCGATCACCTCCATTTTTAAAAGTAGAGGTTGGTAATCCCACAGGCTTGCATTAGCTAGGTATTCTGACTGCCTGCCGACGGATGTGCCAATGTGGCCAAACCGCTGCTAGATCCAAGCCGTCGATTAGGTGGGCCTATGTTGCCACGTATGGTGGTCCTAAAAGGACTATGCTATACACGCATGTGGTAGTAACCCTCTTTAAAATTGTAAGTACGGATTTTCTTTGGGGTGGACCTTTTGCAGTTCGAGAGATCCAGTACGATAGACTGTCCCATGGAAACATCCCACTGTGGGGTCCACCGTGATGTGTATCCCACATTACAATCATATAAGAATTCTATAAGGTGGGCCTTATTGATAAAGGGTCTGAATTGTCCTGAGTGTTGATAATATGATCTGGAGTGCTAGTAGAACCACTCATTTGTGATGCATCTAAAATTTTATAGGGGGTGGTGGGCTGGAATTGGGAGGTTCACTAGTACTCTCGATCATACTATCTAAAACTTAGGACAATCCAAACATTTGATCAATAAATCCTATCTTATAGAATTCTTACCCACCGTCTATTGCTCACCCTCTCAAGGCAAGCTTAAAAATCAAGTGAATCTTGGTCTCTGGCAGGTTACACCATCTGGAACAGTGTAAAATCATATACAAAACGGCAAAATCACGTGATGTGACACACTTTATTCATGGAACGGCCTGATTTTTGGGTTGTCCCTACACCCAGGTGGGCCACAAACAATCGACGGGTTGGTAGTCCATAGATTGCATTGTTTGGCCCCACCTTATTCTTGGAAGTGCCTGATTTTTGAGTTGTCCACTCATCCAGGTGGGCGGCAAACAGTGAACAGGTTGGATGGCCCATCAACTGAATGGTGTGCCCCACATAGACCAATGTTGTGTTTCTACTCTTTCTTATGATGCGGCCCTACCTCCATGTGGTTAGTGGTCAGTGCTACGTGGACCCACCATGATGTATGTCAAATAACTATTGCATGCTTTTGATGTTGAAATCTGCAGTGATAAACTGACAATTAAGAGGATGCAAGTTTAGTAGTTCATCAAACTACCCAAAGTTATAGTCTCCCACTGTACATTGAGTACATGTTCATCCAGTGGGCTCATGTACTGCAGATGATCACAGATAATTCATTTGCTGAAGATTATTAGACAATGGGCCACACAACTGATAGACATTAATTAGTTTATGATTCAAAAGATAATAATTAAAGCCAGCCAACAAAAGTCAATTTCTTGTAGTGATGTGTATAACCCAATAGATGATAGATTGCAAAGGATTCATTCTTCTCTGATCAATGCTATCCAAATGAGATGCGACAGTTTCCTATAAGTGAAAAAGAAATTTATCAACTCAAAAAATAAAACAAACACACTCCACCTTGGAAAAGACAACCACCTGAAAAGGAAAGGTAACATGCACATGCCTCTCAGGGAAAAAAAAAAACAAGAATAGATACATCAAGGGGCCAAAATCATCGTTATCTTAATAGAAGAAACAAATGCTAGGGACAACTAGTGATTGCTTAACCCAAGCACAGCTATGCCAGATGGTGCATCAAAGCGAATAAAATTATAAATACTGCTTACTCACAACTAGTGATTGCCACCAACTTTTCCAGAACATAAAAGGAGCCACTTTTTGTAGTTAATGAGAGTCTCACCATGGCCCTGTTCCAAGAATTATCTGCACTGAACTGAGCAAGGACAATATCCCCCTTCTTAGGATTAAAAGCGCCAATGACAGGAGGATCTTGGAGGGTCAATGAAGCTAGTTGCTGCTGAATAATAGCCACTTTCTGATCTCCAACTGTTTGGACATAAAACTTACCACCGCCCAGTACCTCAGTAACCACCACCTGAAAGTAAAGATCAGGAAGGCAAGTCAATTATCCACCTAGAGAAATAAAACAAGGCATCACTCAAGCGAAAATCACACAGCACCTTAAGCACTTCCTTCTGTTTGGTCTCAGCCACTGATGACCCATTAGTAGCTTCCTGTCCTTCAACATGATTTTCCCAAATCTGCAATAAATATGTGTCAGCACACACAAAGTGAGCAAGCTCGGCATCGACTTTCTAAATCACGAAGCACCTTAAGCACTAACCTTCAATCTCTGGTTTTTTGCAGACTGCTCAGCCTTTGCAAGTAGGTGAGAATCAGGAATCCTGTCAGCACCAAAAGCAGTTTGAAGCCTTGCCAGCCCAGACTCTAGAAGAACCACAGCCATGTTGGTCTTTGATTCCCATAAAGAACCCAAGAAGGTTCCAGTTCTATCAACTGTTTCGACTTCAATCTGCACAAAATTACAGAAATTTAACAGCACCGAACATGAAGTAAAATGGAATAAACCGAGGCAGATTACGGTACCTCTACATCCCTCTGCAAGATCTTTCTTCTCATGAAGGCAATTGATTCATCTGAGAAAGGCTCATTGCGGCCGGGGCATCTAACACCAGAGAAGGAGAATGGAATGCTGCAAGTTTCCTTGGGGATCAGCAATTTAAACCGATGACCACTAAGGACGTAATCCACAACAGCGGGTAGCCTTTTACTCTGTTGCAAGAAGGGCAAAAAATCTTTAGCTTTTTTTGCAGATGCCGGAAAATATATTTTTTTTAGCAAGTTCTGAAGGAACAATTTAATTCCAGAAGAGATCATTTTATAGAACCAAACAAGATAGAAAGTATAAGGAAACAAGAAGGTTCAGCTTTCTGACTGTCAGCAGGTCCGTTACATGCATGACCGGGGGATCCTTCGCAGAATGGATCCCTTTCTTTCCATTGATTGCACGAGATTCAGCAGCAAGCAACGTGTCATAATAATTTGACCTTTCCTCAAAATCTTTGTAAGAGTATCTCCAATTACAGCTACAAGAACATTTGTGTCTAGGTCCCATAAAGTGAGAACATCTTCTGCAGCACATGTCAGTGAACATTGTTATGAAGGAGAGATTGATGCATAGATATACCAAATTATATAATGTATATATGGAAATGCTTGTGATGGCCATATTTTGGTACCAATACAGGCTGTGTCAGCTTGTATATATGGGCCATTTTCTCCCCTGTGACTAGTTTATCCATGTATCATGTGTTGGGACAAATGATACGAACACGATGCATCCATATTGTAACCATTTTTAATAAGCTTGATCATGGGTTAAAAGCATTTCTCGGTCAATGGCATATCATACCATTCTTTAGATAACCAAATAGGAGTAATTTCTAACCAGATTTGGACAGTTTAGTATGAATCACTTGTATGTCATGCATGCAATTTCTCAGTAATTTCTTAACTGCCTGCATATCATCCATCACTCTATGAGATAGTATCAAAGTATTTCTTAAAGCTATAATGATATATTGAGCAGACATCGAATTCATAACATGCAATCATAAGAATTAAAAATTTGAATATATTGAGATACATTGTACTTCAATCCACATAAAACGCTGAGAAATTATAATTAAAAAGTACCTCAGGGTGTGAATTGCAGAAATCCAAAAGCCGGGCACGGAACATCTTCCTCAAAAAAGCGTACCCACTTCCTGATTTACGGTTACCACCATTTTCGAATGCATCCAGTTGTAGGTTGATTTGAAGCTCGGGCTCCATACAAAGTGTCCTCTCATCATGCACAAGGATCTTTTTTATACTAATCGCCTTGGGTAAGATGTACTTCAATTGTGCTAAATGACGATGTGAAAAGCTCCTAAACAACATTTAAAAAAAAAAACCTCCTAAACAACATTTTAAAAAATTAAATAAATAAAATAAGGGAAGGTGATTTATACACAATGCTTGGCCAATCAACTGGCCAGATGGAGACCACCTTTGGGCAATGCAGACCATTTATCTGGTGATCCCAAATAACAGAACATCAATGCCGAAAAACTTCCTCCATTGAACAATCATAACTGTGCAATTGGTAGCCTGCAGGATGATAATTTTGACAGCATACTGCATTTAAGAGGTAAGAAAGAGGCTTGAGACATGAACTTTCTGACAAAGATTGTTTATTTATCAAAGAAAAAAGATAGTATCATCAGCGAAATAGACTGTAACATGTCCAACTCCCCTAGTACAAATTAGCATGAATTTTACCAAAGACTTTTTTTCTAATGCCTCTACTCAGAACCTCTTCAGCTATGATGGAGAACAATGGGTATGATGCATCCACTTGACAAATACCTTCAGTAAATTTGAAATATTCACATAGCTCACCATTAACCACCACTGAAAAGAAGCAGTTGACAACCACTTAATAGATTAGGCCAGCCAACTTGACAGAACCAAACTCCCTCATGATCGTAAAGTGCATCCAAACAGTCACAAGGTTTTGCCATATCATGTTTAATAATGACATTTCCAATGCTAGAACGCTTATTCCAGACTTTAAAAAATAATAATAATAAATGTTTGTCCTATACTAGTTTGGAATAATTGCACCCAACATGTTAGTCAACAAAATTACAAAGACTAATAGTGTGAAATTTCCTAAAATCTGGCGAGCAATTATATTTTGGAATAAGAGCAACAAGAGGAGGTAAACACGAACCTCCATGGAAAATTTCCCAAACCATATTGAAAACATCCATTTTAATGATATTCCCACAACTCAGAAAGGAATCCGCCAGAATGATGGCCATCTGGACCCAGAGCACAATTCCTATCCAAACTGAAAACAGCTTCATGAACTCATTCTCACACTAGGACATTCATAGATGCCAAACGCCAACAGTCAATAATTCTAGTTCATTTGCTAAATCTCATCTAGAGATTTCAAACAGATCTTTCCCATTAGCAACCAAATTATTGCATCACAAATATGCAACTCCACACAAGTAGTTTAGCCTCCAAATATCAAATCCCTGAAAGTCAAATAACATTGGAAACAGAAAGTGGCAAAAGTCCAAATTCAACCACAAAAGGGCCACATGCCCACCGAACAAATGGTTAGGACGGTACATACCTGGATCATGGTATGTCCATGGAGACCACCAGATCAATGGTCCAGGCCATTTAGCCTTGAAACAATATGTACAATGGTGAAGGTCAACAAACTTATCTCATCCTGGCTCACGTGAGACCCAAAACAAGCTCATGTTTTAAGTGTCACACACTAGCCTTCCCTTTCGATTTACACATATGCATTCCTTACGCTTACAGAATTCTTTTTTTTTTTCCAAGATAGTTGCATGGAACTCTGAAAACAGAAAATGCAAGGACACTGACACAGGTTTTGATCTGAAAAGTGCTGTTCGACTTCTCTTTCAGTTGACACAATCATACAACCCCAATATTGTGACATTTTTTAAAGATAAACCAAAAATCATTAAGAAAAACCAGGACAAAAAGAAAAGAAAAGAAAGAATGCTGCAGGGCAATTCTCAAGAAAAAGGAAAAACACTGCCACTAACCAAAAAGAAAAACAATCCAATGATCATGAATCCCCTTGAAACTACCGAGATAGTGACTAAAGGCTGAAAGACTATCCACAATCACCCTGCTGTGTTTTCCATTATTTGATTCTAATCATGAAAAGCTCACCTCTCAAAATGCCATGACATTCAAAATGAGACAAAAAAGCAAGTTACAGATATTAAGAAATGAAATATAATTAAATAGCATAATTATAGAAACTTGTGAGACAAGACAGTTGTTCACTCCCCAAGTATAGGGTTGTGATGTAGTAATAAACTCGGTAAGACCAAGGTCAAATCCACAGGGACTGAAACTTGTACGTTTCCTGAAACTAGGTAGAAATAGAACTAGCCTAAGATGCAATCAAAATCAAATGTAAATTGATGAATAATGGGGAGAGATTAATGTAAAACTTAAGGAATTCAGAGGAAGGAAACTAGGGATTCAGAGGATCCACTTGTAGAGATCAGGGAGATCTTTTGCCTGCATCAAGAATCACGGAAATCAAACTGAACCTACTTGATCTAGTCTTCACAAGATGAAAGGTATATGAATTAGAATGGATTCCATCACCAAACCATGCCCAGGAGACAAAGTAAACAACAGAATTAAGCTAATTACCAACCAACCAACAATGTATGAAGATCAGGAAGGGTACTGTCATCCTACCATGCCCATGGAACAATGATGAACAACAGGGCTTCCTGACTTCATAAACATAAAAAGGGGAAAGGAATACTCAAAGCCATTGCAAACCCATTGTAATTTCAGTCACAACAGACCGTTAAAGACTAAGAAAAATATTCCTTTAAAAATCAACTAAATCAAATTCAGTTTATGAATTTTAACTTAAAGGCACAAAATAGAATCTCCCATCTCGCTACAGGCTTCACCTCTTAGCCCTAGCTAAGAGGTTTAGCCACACATAGGCATGATGCGACTGGATTTAAAATAAAAAGAGAAAGAATAGAAGAAGAATCAGGTCTCTCTCTCTCAGCTCAATGTGCAGCTCTGTCCCTGCCAAGCTTCAGCCGTTACTCAATGTGCATCTGTCCCTGCCAAGCTTCAGCCGTTGCTCACTGTCTTCACGTCACAACCAAGCCAAGCTCCTTTCCTTCCTTCCTTCAATCCCCTCTCCTGTCTTCAGTTCCCCACTTTATATATGCATTAGGCGCATGCTGTGGCTCCTGGAGTCGGTGCGGAAAGCTCCTAGAAAGTTTCTTACGCAGCCAGCGATGCAGCAGCGTGCGCAGCAACGCAAAAGGAGTTGCGTTTGGCCTCAGTTTGGGAGGCTCGCCGTCCAGTAACCTCAAAACCGACTTCTTGGCTGGTCTTATGGGTACTCGTTTCAGCCTGTGAACGGTCCAGATCATGGATTCGGACGTCCTCTTGATCACAGAACGATCCCTTAGCGCCGGTTTTCACGGACGTGCGTGAGCTTACGCACGAGGGCTGCGCTGAGGTGGTCGGCGAGCCCGTGATTAGGATATTCTGGAAAATGCACTCCGTCCATTGGAATTATCTCAAAAAACCGTTGGGGAAGGACGAGACTGGTTTGATTTCGTTGCGGCCCACAAGTCTTGGCGTTACACCGTTCATCTTGCGTTTGAACGGCTGGGATCATGAAGATGCTTGCATGGTGGAAAAAGGACACCTAGGCGTTGTTCTTGGCCATCTCCTACGACAAGTGGACGGTTTGGATCATCGAACTGAGGAGCGAGTGGCGCCCACAGCGATCGTCCGTCGAAACAGCGTCGGACGCTGTTTCTTTTAAACAAACGGACTTCGGGTCAGTCCGTGGTTTGACCGGACTCTCTGTCCGGTGCACTTCTCGTGCACATGTACCCTATGTACATGCAATGTACATATGGGTTCATCGTGATGTTCGTGAGAAATCCGTTCCGTCCATCCATTCTGTCATATCATTTAGACCGTCTAGACCAATTTTGAAGCATATCCAGATATTAGGTGGGCCCCACATAACGATTAAAGGGGCTGATCTGTCCATTGGGCCACTTCCAGAGGGATCCAATGGCTAAAATTTGATGTGTACGGTTAGTTTTTGGTCCTCGAGCCATGTATAAAGTTTCGAGCTAAACGGATGGTGGGAACCCTGTGATCTTGCATTCTGGACCAATTTCGGGCCACTTGAGCGTCAGTTTCTCGATTTTCGCGGATCCCCGGCGTGTAGTTCCGTCGATCTTGGTCCCCTGGAGTCCGTCCCTTGCCTTGGTGCATTCTGAACGTTAAATCCATGCTTTTAGCATCCCGATCCAGTCTCAGCTCGCAATTCCACCTTGCAACACAAACATGATTAAAATGGGCTATTTAATGGTACCATGTTCATAAATCCAGACAATAACTGGGTCTGATATGTAATATTTGACCCTCAACACAACCCCCAACCAGCATTTTGCTAGTCCCGAGCAAAATATGCGAAAAGTAAGTTGAGAATTACAGAACAATTTCTATAAAAAAAAAATGAATTCGAGTGATTTTTGCAGAATAATCCAGATATGAGAATTCTCAGATTCATGAATGTTGGGTATTACTTTCTCCTAGACTCAGGCGCACGGTAAACTTCATAATCAAGTTCAACGTATTATTCCAGGAATTAGAATAATTCTAAACAATGAGTATCATGAGTGTATAATGAAATCTCGGCTTATTTCTATGATAACATTGATAATCAAAATAGCATTTAGGACACTCAAAACCTAAACCAGAATTTGCCTTACAATTCTTCTTTTTTATTCTTCCCACTTTTGATTTTTTTCATCGAGGGAGAGGAGAATCGAATCCGCACCTATAGGGAGCAAACCTATGGTGAAGATTATTCGCCTAACTTTTTCCAAAGGTATCTTTTTTTTTCTTTTTTTCTTTTTTTTTTTAATTGATCAAAACGGGCAAATTTTCCAAGCTGGTTCCTTACATGCTTAGTGATTACCAAGTTAACCCTTTAATATCAAACTGAAATCTTAATGTGAAAGCGAGATGTGACATGTGAAATCATAACTCAATCAATGTTTAAAACTTCTAATTATAGATTAACACTTCAAACTTAACTGTGAAATCTAATATAATAGATAACTGAATCTAAGAGTCATAAATTACCAACTTCACTTATCTTGTAATTCTAAATCCAAGATAGTTGTCAAAATCACTTCGAATTCAACAAAATGTCAGAAAATTTTTAAAATTTTCACAACTTTCACAAATTTTGTTCAAGACCAAGAAAATGCTGATTAGGTCACCTAATCTCCCACCCCCAACCTAAAATCTACATTGTCCTCAATGTAAAAGATATAAGCGTGCAAATGCACTTATGACAACGAAAAGTGAATATGAAGTGATGGGAAGATAGTACCTGGATGATGAATCGAGAGACACTTTCCAAGTGATCGCAGCATGGGCGTCGGTCAGCACGAGAGAGAAAGCAACACAAAAATAACAAAAATAAAACCCTACCTATACCACTTTCATAGGTGCTCTCGATTGCATTTAGCGTATGCAACAAGCCTTTAAACCCCTAGGTTGCCCCTAGTGGACGAGTTGTAGTCTCGTGAGGGTTTGTAGTAATGTTACCCACAAACATTGAACTAACTAATGATAAAAACGAAATGAAATGAAGAGCTGGGTTGCCTCCCAGGAGCGCTAAGTTTACTGTCTTTAGCCAGACAAATAAAACAACTACCCTAGTCCTATGAAAGCGATAAACCTACCTATACCTCCATCAGACTAGGAGATCAATCCTGGTAAACAGGAGCAGTTAGGACATGTCCTCTGAATCAAATTTCTCGACAAATGGTTTCAATCGATGTCCATTGACTTTAAACTCCTTGCCATTGTCGGGATCTCTTATCTCGACCGCCCCATGAGAAAAAACAGTAACAACAATGTAAGGGCCGGTCCATCGAGATCGAAGCTTACCCGGAAAGAAATGTAATCGAGAATTGTACAAAAGGACCTTCTGACCAGGCGTGAATGATTTTCGCAAAATGTGTTGGTCATGAAATGCTTTCATCTTGTCCTTGTAAATTCTTGAATTATCGTACGCATCATTCCGGATTTCCTCAAGTTCATTCAATTGAAGTTTGCGTAGCGGGCCAGCGTTGTCCAGATTGAAATTAAGATTTTTGATCGCCCAGTATGCTTTATGTTCCAGCTCCACAGGCAAGTGACAAGCTTTCCCATAGACAAGTCTAAAAGGAGACATTCCAATAGGGGTTTTAAAAGTAGTACGGTATGCCCATAAGGCATCGGTCAATCGGATTGACCAATCCTTACGATCTGGGTTAACCGTTTTCTCCAAAATGTGTTTGATCTCCCTATTGGAAATCTCAGCTTATCCACTTGTCTGTGGATGGTATGGGGTGCTCACCCTATGAGATACCGTATTTCTTCATTAAGCTCTCAAATGGTTTATTACAAAAGTGTGAGCCCCCATCACTAATAATGGCTCGAGGCGTTCCGAATCGAGAAAGGATGTTTTCTTTTAGGAATTTAATGACCGTGCGATGGTCATTAGTTCGACACGGAATCACTTCGACCCATTTAGTGACATAGTCCACGGCGAGCAAAATGTACAGATTTCCAAACGATTGGGGGAATGGTCCCATGAAATCGATGCCCCAGCAATCAAATGCTTCAATGATAAGGATGGGATTCAAAGGCATCATATTTCGACGGGACAATGCTCCCAATTTCTGACAACGCTCACAAGCTTTGCAAAACTCATGAGTGTTCCTAAACATAGTGGGCCAGTAAAAGCCACACTGCAGAATCTTGGCCGTGGTCTTTTTGGCAGAAAAGTTACCACCACAGGCCTGTGAGTGACAGAAGGAGATGACGCTCTGATGCTCATCGTCTGGTACACATCTCCTTAGAATTTGGTCTGGGCAATATTTAAATAAATAAGGATCATCCAAGAAAAAGTTGCGCACCTCGGTGAAAAATTTCTTCTTATCTTGCGCAGTCCACTGTGTCAGTATGGCACCTGTAGCAAGATAATTAGCAATATCAGCGAACCAAGGTGAATGGGAGACTCTGAACAGTTGTTCATCAGGGAACATGCTGTTGATATGGGTCGTCTCAAGGGAATCAGAGGTATTAAGGCGAGAAAGGTGATCGGCCATAACGTTTTCTACTCCCTTTTTATCTTTAATTTTCAAATCGAATTCTTGGAGTAGAAGGATCCATCGTATCAAACGGGGCTTAGAATCATTCTTAGAAAGAAGATACTTAAGTGCCGCATGATCTGTATAGATAATGATCTTGGATCCGATCAGGTAGGACCTAAATTTGTCCAAGGCGAACACTACGGCTAAGAGTTCTTTTTCGGTAGTCGAGTAGTTCACTTGAGCCAAATTTAAAGTCCTACTCGCGTAATGGATGACGTAGGGTCTCTTGTCTTTTCTCTGGCCTAGAACCGCTCCAAGAGCATAATCAGAAGCGTCGCACATAAGCTCAAAAGGAAGGCTCCAGTCGGGTGGCTGCATGATAGGTGCAGTGGTTAATGTGCCCTTAAGCTTGGTGAAAGCTTCCTGGCATTGCTCAGTCTACTCGCACGGAGCATCCTTTTGAAGAAGATTACATAAAGGACGAGAGAGAAGACTAAAGTCATTTATGAATCGCCTGTAAAATCCTACGTGTCCTAAGAAGGATCGCACGTCTCTGATGTTCTTGGGTGGAGGTAGGTTAGAGATAAGATCGATTTTTGCCTTATCTACCTCGATTCCTTTGGACGAGATGATATGCCCAAGGACAATTCCCTTCTGAACCATGAAATGGCACTTCTCCCAGTTAAGTACCAAGTTCTTTTCTTCACATCTTTTCAGCACACATTTAAGACTTTCCAAGCACTTGCTGAAAGATGGACCATAAACAGAGAAATCGTCCATGAAGACCTCTAAATATTGCCCCACCATATCAGAAAAGATACTAAGCATACATCGCTGAAAGGTGGCAGGGGCATTACATAGTCCGAATGGCATCCTTCGATAGGCAAAGGTGCCGTAGGGACATGTAAATGTGGTCTTTTCCTGGTCTTCAGGGGCTATCTCTATCTGGTTGTAGCCCGAATACCCGTCAAGGAAACTGTAATAGGAATGACCAGCTAACCTTTCCAGGATCTGATCAATGAATGGTAAAGGGAAGTAGTCTTTCCTCGTGACGGTATTCAACTTCCTGTAGTCAATGCACATTCTCCAACCAGTAGTGACTCTAGTTGGCACGAGTTCATTATTAGCATTGGCTACGATGGTGATTCCGGACTTCTTAGGGACCACTTGAGTTGGACTCACCCATTGACTATCAGATATAGGGTATATGATACCCACGTCCAATAGTTTAAGAACCTCGGCCTTAACCACTTCCTTCATGTTTGGATTTAGTCTACGTTGTGGTTGCCGAGCGGTTTTTGCATTATCCTCAAGATATATGCGGTGAGTACAAATCGAAGAATCGATTCCCTTGAGCTGTCTTATGATTTGAACCTCGGCGTTAATCGCCGTCCACTATGGGCCACGTGATGAGCTGTCTTATGATTTGAACCGTTCATATCATCTGTGTACTACGATGAACCTCCTATTTTCCGGAACTCACGCTTCAGTGACCATCTGAGCCTTTGGTTTATGGGTTGGACGCAAACCATTGAAAACTTTCTTTTCACTAGCAAGTGTAGCGTAGTGTCCAAACTTTGTACTGTTCATCGAGCCATTAACAAACGCAACTTTTTTGTCTGTCCTTTACACAATTGTTGTAATGGATGGGTTAGATACCTCTTCACCAATAGGAGAAATCTACTCCGTTCATCACAGATCAGAAACGCCAGGTGTCCAAGGCACGTGAAAGTAGGTTAGAAAAGAAAATTAGCAAAAGAAGATTAAACAAAAGAAAAGGCAAGAGCAAAAGCTCGCCTCTACTTTCTAATGGCATCATTGCGTCGCCTTGGGATAGTGATACGCGAAAAAGCATGTTTTTGTCCTGGGCGGCTGACATTCTGCAGCCGGGGGCTAGACGAGTGCTTGTTTCTCTTCTCCTTTGCATTTTTTTTTTCTTTTTTGAAAACTTTCTAATCTTTTGGTATTGTCATTTTTTCTTTTTCTTTTTATTCTTCTGTTATCTGCCTGGCGTCTTGTACATCGTACGTGGGAGCGTGGGGAGCAACGGCAAAAGAGACGAACAGGATGGAGGAGGCGCTCCAAGGACAACATACTGGTGTACCAGGGGGCCACGACCACACTCCCCAACGGCATACCGACGTATACGGTCGAGATTCTCAACGTTTGGGTGAGTGGGTGATCTCAGGCATCCACCTCAGCTGTGGCTGATTCAGCCCGATCAACCCCCTTCCACTTTCGGTTTTACACCCTTCTTCATATAAACAAGAAAGAGGAGTGACAGTGGGTGTACTAACAAGCTAACAAAAAAAAATAATAATAAAATTAAATTAAAAGGTGGAGAGAGAGAGAGAGAGAGCGATGGAAACACAAGCCCAATATCAAACATAATATCACAACGTTAGATCAAACATACCTAATATCCAAATAAACTTTTATTAAACATATCAAACACACCTAATAAAATAAAAACTATCAAACTATCAAACTAATAAAATAAAAACTATCAAACTCAAGGAAACACAAGACCATTCAAACGGTTCCGATGTCTATGACGATTTCACCAACCGGACGAGCACCATCATCCCGAGCAGAAGCAGAAACACTAACAGGAATCGGAGCAGAAGCACCAACAGGAACCGGTGCTTGAACCGGAGCAGAAGCATCAACAGGCACCAGAGCAGAAGCAGAAGCACCAACAGGAACCGGAGCATAAGCACCAACAGGCATCGAAGCAGAAGCAGAAGCACCAACAGGAACCGGAGCAGAAGCACTAACAGGCACCGGAGCAGAAGCAGAAGTACCAACAGGAACTGGAGCAGAGGCACCAACAGGCACCGGAGCAGAATCACTAACAGGAACCGGACCACTATGTCCCTGAGGTTCAGCGTCCTCAACATCCTGCTGCTCTCCTTGCGATGGGGGAGAGTTAGACACAGGTAAACAAAATAAAAAAAATAGCCACATATGACTATGACGATTAGCAGTGTATACGCCCTAATTCTATGTCGTTCTTTTTGCTCTATAATCGTCATTACTGCTGCAACTATGGAGACGGTTGTAAAGCCAATGTTCAACAAATCTGTAAAAAAAAAAAAAAAAAGATTATTATTTGTAGCTAGTGGACTTAAAGAGCGAGCTGTACTGGTAGCTAGCTTACTAGTACTGGTGACTGTAAGAGCTGTATTGACAGACAGAGCTAGTGAGGTCCTCCAGACCGAACGATTGCTATTGCTGTACTGTAAGAGCTGTACTGGTAGCTATTGCTGCTTGCTGTAAGAGCTAGTGCTGTACTGGTGACTGTACTTACACAGCTGTACTGGGTACTTACTTGACTAGGAAAAAGTACTATAACATATGTGTCCCCCTTTAGCACCTGATATAGACGAATCAGGTGATGAAAGCCTTATTTGTAGCATCATCTAACTTATTTGTAGCATTATCTAAATAAATAGGGTTTTTGAGCCGCCTACCCTGACCTTCCTTAACATTCCTCCTGTTACGGGTCGGCTTGGGTGTTCAATTGAGGGTGGAGGGAAAAGACGTATATTTGCCATTGGGAACTACATTAATCAACGGCTCTTATGACCAATCCATGATTGGCTAGCTGAGGTCTTGCATACTATCCCTCAGGATGGTACGTTCGATCAAACTAGGCCTCTTGATCAACTAGTTCCCAAGTAAGTAGTATATTCCTTCGACTTTCAATCTGCAACGGACCGTTGGCCGTTGTTATTTCTATTCGAGGTGTTCTGCTATCTGTTTGACCGCAATTTTGCGTCAGCTGTGGTTAATTCGACCTTGGCGTACAACACATTCGAAGTTCCATTCGTTAAGAAAAGGTTCTCTTCAGTGTGTTTCACCACTGGTCAACCACTTGGCTACTATGCGTCTTGGCCCTTATTTTCGCTCACCCACCACATTTTTTGGTCCAAACTAGACTAGAAAAGGTCCTCTTATTCTCCGGACATGACACTTCTTTCGACAACAAAAGGAGGAACTCGCCTTGATGAATTTTTCGTTCTTCCATTACTTGAAATAAAAAAGAATCCCTTGACTCGTTCCAAGTAAGTAAGCACAGCACTGAACTTGGCAGCTGACGCTTCCTTTCCGGAAACCCAAGCAGAAAGCTGTGTTGCATCTGGTCTTCCGAACCGACATCCACTTTGGAAAAATTGACCATTACCGGGTACAGAAAATGGAAAAGTAGGAAATTACTTAAAAAAGGAATTACATTCCGATTCAAGAAAGAGGAATCCGGACTTGCCCCTTGGGCTGGGCTCAACTCACTCTTTATAAGAGAATCAATTAGATTGAAGAAAGCACGCTTGGTCTCATTCCTCTTTCCCCAACTTCCAGGCATGTCAATTCAGAAAAGCTATGGAACTTCCATATTCCATACTCCAGTGTAAAGTAGATAGAGTCGAGAGAGCTTATCTTCTCTTTAAATTAAATAGCAATTCTTCTCTCTCCCCAGTTTGAAGGATAGGAACTAGTTTGTCTGTAAGCTAAGCCAGTACCAATTCAGGTCTTTCCTTCCGGGCAAAGAAGGTAAATCGGGAAATAAACAAATTGGTTAGTTCCTAATGGCTGAATCAAGTAGAAGTTTCCTTTATTTTTTTTAAAAGCAGATACAGTTTAAGAGCTAGTGTTCTTTCCCCTGTTCCTAAAGCCAGAAATGCTTGGTAAGAAAGAACTGATTCGGAGTTCTTTTCCCTTCAGGGAGAGGCCATGCCCGACTCGGAACTTAACTAACTGCTTAAAAGGGGTGGAGAAAGATGCCCTAAGCTAAAAAAATGAAACTAGGGGGTCGAGCACTCTCTTTCCTTTTGATAAAGATAAGCAAAGGAATGAACAAAAAAGTTTTCAGAAGCGGAATTCATAGATTAGCCTGCCCTAGAAATGGATTCTATAGGCTCTGCGGATTCAATGAAAAAAAGAGGGCTTCCTATTCTTCTTGAAAGCACAGAAAGACGCCTATATTGCTATGAAAGTGGAACTTCACTTTCTGGTATCCTTTCCTTCACTGAGACCATCATTATCACTCCCCCGCTAGACTCCAACTGAACGTTAGGAGCTGGTGAGATCCAGGAAGGGAGACTCTAGCCCACCTACTCAGCCCTGCTGTGCTCGTAATCAGCTTCAAGCATATATATATAACATTGGAATGGAATTCGAAGTAGAAGGATTTCGAAGCTTTTACTGGATTTCCTAGATCGACGGAAAAAAAGCATTTGAACCGACCCTAAGAAAAGGGAATTTCTGACTCTCCCCTGCGATAAGCTTGACGGTGATCGATCATTTCTGCCACGTCATGGAAGTCATTTAGTGCTTTCTCTTTCAATGGGGCAAGGCCCCTTCTTACTTTCTTTATGATATCGGGTCATTTGGTCTGGTAACTCCATAAAGGGCTGGTGGGTGGGGATAATAGTTGGGTTGCTCCAATGAAAGCGGAGAACCCGGAGAGCAGATGTTTATTGGTTAAGCAGCGGAGGTCTTAGATGCTGAGCTTTAATGGCAGGCTTTGATGCCAACCGAACCAAGAGAAGGAGACAAACAACCAGAAGCTAGCTAGGGAGGTACCACTAGTAGGAAGATTGATTGCCTTTGATTTACGGGCTTCGCCACAGATTTTATGCCAGCAGATGGGGGAGTTCCGGTTCAATGCTCGGATGGGGATTTATCATCCATATTATATATGTATTATATGAATGAGGATCCATGGAGTTTCCAACAATGATGATCCGCCTGAACTGCTAAGGCTTGTCTTCTCTCAGTTCGATGCATGGGTGTGACCGAGAAAGGAAGAATTTATCCAACCAATCAACCCTTCGATTTCTTCTGCTTGACCACCGAACCATGGTTCACTCTTTTTGGGGGAACGGAAAGGAATGGGGAAGGACTTTCGCTCAAATATGCTTCCGGGAAGGACGAGAGGATGCTGATCACTAACAGAATCGGCTACTACGGGGCTGAAACCGTTCGGATTGCTTCGCGAATCCTCTTCATCCGGCTTCCCACAGATGAAGGCGCCCTTCCGTGTCGTCCACTAGCTCCAGTGAACCCGACTCAGCTCAGCTCACTTAAGGCGGTAACCTTGTGATCGATAACGACCACGGTCGGTCCCGCATTTCCGTTTGGATGGAAGGGAGTACCTATGTAACGGGTGTAACGGTGGCCGGGAGTGCCTATCCGCCGAACTAGTTGTAACGGGCTTAAGCTAGCTAAGCACTTGATGGAACGGTTACACTTGCCTCAACTATACCATGTCATCACCTCTTTTATCTTGCCCTCGCTGGGAGATTACATCTTTCTCTCTACTTAGATGGAGCCTCTGAATCCAGATCGAAGAGACTCTTTTAGGATCGACTTAGGGCAGGAGGACGTAACCCAGCATTCCATAGCGCATAGAGGAGAGGGGGAAAGATATGACTATGCGTAGGAAACTTAGGAATAGGGAGGGGCGAACGTATTGAAGTGAAATGAGGTGAAATGACTGAACTCAACATTCACTTAAAAAAAAATCCATAGTTCAGCAAGCGGAAGTCCGCGAGATAACGGGTTGTCCAACGCCTTTATCCAGATGCCATGTATATCGCACTAGAAGTAACATATTAGAGTGAGTATCTAGCTATCTTATATCCCAGTAGGCCTCATCAGCCCACTCAAAAAGGATAGAAATAGATAGGCGGAAAGTCTTTTAGACTCGGAGCGGACCCGAAGATTCGATAGAATCTGAGGTGCTTCCAGAAAAGGCGTTATCCTCTGAGGGAAGGACCCGGAAACTTGATAATGATAAAGTCGAAGGGCCACCATCTGAATCAAAATCAATTACACCAGCTACTGCAATTGCTACAGCAACAGTATAGGACTCCGGCTTAAGAGGAACTTCCGAGACGTGGCTAAGGCTTTCGAAACTAGAACCCAAGGGTATGTTTAAAGAACAGTTTCGCCCAGAAGCTCATAGGTCAGGTCGAATACCGGGTTTCTCTCCTTAGCCTATGGATCTGCCTTGCTTTGGCCGAGGCTTCCTTCTCTCCCATTAGCTGTAGAGCATCCAGTTCAAGCAGAATCCTAACTTGAGGATGGCACCTTCTTACCCTGTCGTCTGGAACTAAATCAAAATAAAATTCCCTTTTGCCTGGTGTGAACTACGCCCCCTTCCGAGAACAGATGAATGCTACACCTTTTCGTCCTCGTCAACCTCTATCGGAGCCTCGAAAATTTTATCATCAGAAACCTCGTCGATTTCCATAGGAGTGTTGATGACGATTTCATTATAAGAAGGCTTGGCATGTGGTCCATCCTCTGCAGTTAGATGATAGGAAGTGGACGTGGCTTCGAACTCACCTTCTTTTTGGCATCGATCATTGGTTTGATGAATGTGCACGATGGTACTTTGCTTCACCTTGAGAGGACCCTCTGTGCTAACCAGTAGAACTGACCTTCGCTTCATGCGCGATGGGATCGAGCTAAAAATCTCTTCATCTTACTTCAACTCCAGTGTGTCCTCCTTCTAATTTAGATAGCGCTTCTTTCGGGATGAGTCCATCGACCAAGTTGGACCCAATCCGGGCTTTAGTTCTTTGCCTGGCTTCAATCGAGATTGCCTCATGAACTTTTAAAGGAACATTTATTTAGTATATTAAGGCACAAGCACTACGAGCTCAATCTCAAGAACGGGCTTGCTTGCTACTAGATCGATAGCAGAAAGAAGGACTGAAACTACAGCTGAAACTGGATCTCAAACCATCAGGAAAGCAATCAATCTGGTGAAACCTACTAGAGAAGGACTCAAACTTGAACTTGATTGATTAATATGATAATCTTTAACTGTTATCTGGAATCCTTTTAGATCGTACCCTATAGCATCATTAATAGAGCTATTTACTTCTCTGACTTCGTCCGGTTGAGTATAGTATTTTAACTTATTTTGGTGATAAAAATGACGTAGTAAATTGAAGCTTTGGTACTATCGGTTATTTACATTCAAGCAATGCCTTAGTTCTGAGTCCATCTAGGAAAATCAATTCAGTCTTATATTAGAGTAGGTTGACGAACTACCTGCTCGTGCAATTAAAATAAGAAGTCACTTGCCTTAGCGTTTATGTTTGAATTTCCCGGGGACTATTGGATCGATCATGATGAAAATCAAGTATTTGCGTAAGTAAAGAGATCGAACCCCTCCCATGAGAAAGAAGCCTAGCAGCCCCGATACGCCGAAACCTCTGATTCCGGTCCTTAGGCTAACCTACGACTAGTCAGGAATAGCGTAAGAGAAGAAAGCGTAGAAAAGAAAGGATTCTTTGCTTTGCCTTTACGAGTTGAGTAAACAAATTTAAATAATTTTTTTTTAAATAAAAAGCTTTCTGTCAGGCAATGTAATTCTTGATGTTGATGTACTTGCATCGAGATTGGGTTGGGGTTCAGTGTGGTAAGTCTTCTTATCT